>NC_139589.1:1166476-1303976 GCF_946808225.1 Silurus aristotelis
TTGTGATGTTCAGTCCTCACCAAGATATAAAAACATGTCTCTCTCTCACACGTACACACATAAACCTAATATGTTCATTATTTTGCTTCTGTCAGCAGGAATCATATACCATACTAACCTTTTGACAACCACAATTAATATTGGCTGAGTGTTAGCCACCAGGCTAATTCTAGCCACCGCCAGACAGTTACAGTATCCTGCTATTCTGTTCAAGGAGCAACAACAGCAACCAAAAGTCTGAATCTATTAAAGGCTCAATAGTCCATTTTTTTCCTATTTTGTATAAATAAGTTGGAATAATGGTTTCATCCATGACCTTAGTAAACTGTGCAGGAGCTGATGAAGATCTGCTTGTTTGGTTTTACAGGTTTGTCTTTTTACTGATACGTCCCCAAGATTCTGTTTAGAAAGAGAAAACGTATAAAAGCGGGAAAGGCACATCAGAGCTGAATAACTAAAAAAAAAAAAGAGATGAAGCTAAAAACAGATTTAGCAACAATGTTTGTAAACAGGTAAAATTAAAGATTAAAGTGTAAATCTGGAAATCCACCAGCTACATAATGATCCTAAAAGAAATTCCGGTGTTTATATGAACGTAACGCCGGACGGGATGATAAAAAAAAAAATCTGTCAACTTGTTAATTTCAAACAAGAATCCGTTAGAAACGAAACAATCCCAAACGTCAATCCAACATGCTCGAGCAAGTCTCAAAGCCTCCGAGACGTTGGGCGTGCAGTACGCAGTACACGTGGCTTATTCCAAAGAAAACCGTAAACCAGAAAAAAAAAGAACAACAAAATGTCCTAGAACTAGGAACGGTTTCCATGGCAACAGAAATCATACCATAGCCAAAGATACCATTTTTTTATTCACTTTTATACCAAAACAATAAAATGAAATGATCAAATATTAATTTCTGTATGAACACTATCTCTATAAGAGCTAAATAAACGCTAATGCTGTAATACAGTGCCGTTTCTATAGTAACGGCTCATTCGCAGGGACTCGTACGATGGACGCTCAGTGTAAATTGGATTTATAAAGAAAAAGATAGAACATTCTGGAGATTTTCCACTACAGAATAGACGACTTGAGAACTATTTCATGAATTGAGATTGTATGAAGCCGAGAGTCCTAATTAAATCCAATGTATTGCAGATACAAAAAATGCGTGCGCACCACTGTTGACTGAGGAAAAAAAAGAAGAAAAGACACTAAACTTTTTAAGCTTTTTCAATTGTAATAAGGTGTAATAAAGGTGGCAGAACCTGGCAACCGGACCAAGTTGCGTCCAATTTGGCCCTGCTGCTGATCTACGGCTTAAAAGAAAAATGACAAAATCTAAAATTACGATAATAAAGTTGTAGCACTACGAGAATAAAGCGTCAAGTGCGCTGGTTTTTATCTCCCTTACCGTCGATTTCTTTGATCATCATCCTCATATTCAGAGAAACGGATTATATTCAGGGAAATCTCCTCTTTGAATATCATACAGATGTAACCATCGATATCATTCAGACAAAGGAGGCGATTTCCTCTGTCTGATTTTTCTATTAATAAATTGAGTTTACTGGTTATAACTTTGTGCTGATGCGGCGTTAAAGTAGGAATTAAAGTCAAGTAAGATTTTACCAAATCCTCCAAATCCATTTTATGCAAAATAGCGAAATGTTTCTCGCAATTCTGTGATTTTTCTAAAAATATTACCACTTTAATCTCGCAGCGCTACGACTTTATTCTAAAAATATTATCGCAAATTTGACTTTATTATCGTAATCTATGATTTTTTTCCCAGGTGCCGATAAAATATCATTGTTGGATGGAGTGGAATTTATGCAGGCATGCTTTACTCAAACATATAAAACACGAGATCCAGTCTCTCCTGCCGACATTCCGAGGTTTCACATCCATCATTTACTTTGTCAAGCTCTAACAAGCAGAACTTATGGGAGGAGATGAGATTTATGGAATATAATGCCTTTAAAAACAGACCTGTCAATCAAACTAACAAATGGCTCTGATTGGTTTTTACTTCAATCAGGTGAAACATCTGGGGCTCACAAAAACAGGGTATTTAATCCTTTTCGTCGATGGTCGTTTTTAGATGGCGCTATAATAAAATGTTGCATTCATTTGAACTTGGAAACCCAAACCTGTTCCCCCTGTGCCCCTGTGCACAAAGTGAGCTGCTTGAAGGTTTACATGCTTTGGAGAGGAAGATCTTGCTGCTATAGAGCTCTGATCTCATCCCTACTGAACACCTTTGAGATAAATGTGAACGCTGACTGCACCCCAGGTCTCCTCACCTTCATCAGTACCTGCCTTTCATAACACCCTTGTGGCTGATGAACAAAAAGCACACTCCAAAATCTAGAGGAATCTTTTCCCAGAAGAGTGGAGGAAAAAAGAAAGAGAAATTTGAGACTAAATGTGGAATGTGATGCTTAAAAATCACATACCAAACTTATGTAGATAGACAGACAGATTGACAGATTGACAGATAGATAGATAGATAGATAGATAGATAGATAGATAGATAGATAGATAGATAGATAGATAGATAGATAGGTGAAGTGAAGAACACTGATGATCTTCATCGTGGCACCTGTTAGTGGGTGGATTTATTTATTAGGCATCAAGTGAACATTTTGACCTCAAAGTTGATGTTAGAAGCAGGAAAAATGGGCGAGTGTAAGTATTTGAGCGAGTTTGACAAATTGTGACATCTAGACGACGTCAGAGCGTCTCCAAACCTGCAGCTCTTGTGGGCTGGTACTAGTCTGCAGTGGTCAGTATCTATCTCAAGTGCTCCAAAGGAGGGAACAATGGTGAACCGGCGACAGGGTTGTAGGGGACGAGGATCATTGATGCACGTGGGGAGCGAAGGCTGGTCCGTGTGGTCCGATCCAAAAGACGAGCTCTTGTAGCATGTGAGCATCAGAACTGGACCACGGAGCAATGAAAGAAGGAGGACTGGTCTGTAAATATTATAACCAAATTAATTCTCAATTTGTTTATTTCTGTAAACAACTAAAAGAATTTAAATTCGAATGAAGTGAACTGAATTTATTCCTTCACCAAAGCAGTCCTGAGGCTTAAGCTTGATCTGAGTGAGATGTAATCTGACAGCATGACTTTCAGTAACACACACACACACACACACACACACACACACACGCGCCCATATTTCGATGGAGAGAGATGGCATCGTTAAATGCTTCCTCTTTCACATCCATCCATTACTGGATATAAATCGAGTACTATTACACCGTGTCCTGCTTTAACTTCATGCTCTACAATTATCCTGAAAAATAACACGTTTAGACAGAAACAGAAGGAGAGGACGAAAGGAAAAAGCGGAAATACGCATGTAAGTTTATTAAAGTCCGAGTGTTTTATGTTCTTTGAGAGACACGTGTATGTTCTTTCTGTTTCTGTGCAACAAACTGTAATTTAACGGATTTATAAAGATTTCCTTTGACCAAAAAAATCTATAAATGTCCAGATGTTCCACTTTATTTCCATTGAAAAATCCTCCTTTAGCATAAAGAACAGCTTCACACACACTCAGCATTCTGACAATTCAGCTGAAATACTCTGATGTGCCTCTTGTAAAACTCACCAAAGATGTTCTTCACTGAATTTCTTGTTCATCTCAGAGCAGTTCAGTAGGATTTGGGTGCAGTGACTGAGCAGGTGGTTCCATGACAAATATCATTTCAGACGACGGGTTGCTCTGGAAATAACACTTACAGAACTCAGATATACGCTTTGGATCATCGTCTTGTTGTACGGCGAAGTCGTTTTCCAATCAAGTGCTGTTAAAGTATGGAATGGAACAATGCTGGTTCAGAATTCCTTTCACTTTTCGGAATAAGTCTCTCACCTTCCCTGCTCCGAAACAACCCCAAACCATTGAGCTTCCACCCCCCACGTTCTTCTTGTTCCAATCAATTGGGGTTTCACGTCAGTCATTTTTCTCATGTTGATTTACACCAAGAACAATGTGTGTCTGTCAATGCTGGGGGCTTAGTTTTAGGATGCCAAAGCAATTTTGAGGGCCCACATGGCGTTTGGAGCATGTGACCTGCCCATAAAGATGATATGAGACCTTATATTTTTCACTTCATGGCTGCTTTCTTTTTTCTATTTGTCTCATCAGTAGATGTCTCTCACTGTCTCTAGTCTCACTATCCTTTGGTCTTGTCATCTTTCATGCATGTAATCATCAGCTGAACCTGTTAAGGGTGTGGAAATGATGTTTGGTGTAAATTTGGATATACAATCAGTGTCTTTTCTATTGACATTTTCCCCGTAAAGGTAAAAACTTCTCCATGGCCAGGTTCTGGTTTGTGACCTGCTGTTTGGGGACCTCTGATTTACACGGACTCTGAAGCTTTGGTAGGAGACGGATGAAGGTACTGTATGAATTATTTAATTTGTATCCAAACCTCATCTTGGCTCAATAATCTCTGACCGATTGAAGTCAAACGAATAAGCGTAGGGTCGCTGTTTCCTTTCCCAACACATGACATGGTCTACTTCATCTGAACAAGTTGGGCCTGGTTTATTGATCTGTCTTAGATGAAAGCGTTTAAGACCAATATAGAAAAGCAAGTCCTGATGCAAGAGGCATGGAGATTCAATAAAATCTCTCTCAAATCCAATCCGCTCTTCAGGAATTTTGTATTAATATAAAATGACTTTTATTCGGTTTGGCACTTTGTAATGCACGCTTTCTGATAACCACAATCTATAATATAAATATATAATAAAACCAGGCAAGGTTTAATTAGTAATTGTCTCAGCTGTGAGACAAGGACCAGCCCGAACAGCAATCCTCATGGGGTTTTGATTTTTTAAAAGTCATTTCTCCTAATGCTTTGATGGAGAAAAAAAAAAGCACAATATAGAGATCAGTAAAGATCTTTCATTCTCTTTCATTGAAGCAAATGAAAATTGATGGCTCTCAGACGCCATGGTTTGACTCCGCACTTGATCCACGACGCCCGAGAAATCCGCCTCGACTTCCTTCACATCCCGATCCGACCGTAACTGCTATGCTTTTTTGCGTTGTGCACAACATGATGATGCGTGAACCCCTAACGCGAGATGTCATCCAAGAATGATGACCACAGTGATAAAAAAAACGAAGTCAGAGTCACGTGATCGTAGGCTGAGAAGGTTTTTTGTTTCGCTGAGGACGAACGATCGCGCAGCTGTTCAAACAGCAGGATTGATATCCTTAAGTAATTAAAGAGAAAGCGGAAATAGAAAATAGAAATAGAAAGAGTAAATCAGGGAAGCTGAAAAATGGAGGAGGAGAAGAAGACAGGAGCTTGGGAAAATGAGTTTGTTTATTTGATTTGATTTGATTTGATATTACCCACCTAAACAATGATAACAGTAATGGACAGTAATGAAGAAAGTGTAATTTGTTAATATACTTAAGCAACATTTTCACGTATCTTTACTGAAGTATTTCCATGTGGTGTGACTTTTACTGAAATTTCACCACATTTCAAAGTCAAATATTTTACTTTTCACTCAACTACATTTTGTCGTTTATGTTAACTAGTGTAGTTATTAACGAGGATAAAAACGTAACTGGTGAAACACGTAGCGAGTCACCAATCAAGATCGAGCGCACGCTCTGTTTTACACGTGAAATCAATTATGACAAGATAAAATGGTGTAAAATGTAAAGAACAGCATTTAATACAGGACAGAAACGTGACCCTGGGTGTTGAGTCTGGTGATTTTAATTAGATACGGTATAAATATGATTCTACACTCCGGTGCATTTTGACATCTTGTTGTTGTTCTGCAGTACTACAGCATGAGCAGTATTACACCATGTGCCTTATGGTTCATGAAGAGATTTTTTTTACTTTATTTGGTTTGTTTGTTAATTTAGGAAGTGAAAATCTATTTCATGCATGACTTGGTGCAGTGATGGAGCAGTACAGATCGCCTATATCGATGTGTCACAATTGACGGGTCCCCAGAGTAATTGCATTACGCGATTGCATGATTTGTTACCTCCTTCTTTTAGAAGGCTACAAACCCGGACCAAATATTCTACACAGCAATTCTGATCTCACTCTTCTGTCTTACTATATAGATCCTTGATTTGATTCATGTATATTTCAGGCCTGGATGAGTGAAATGCACCATGTGGAGGTGAGGAACAGCCCGCTTTTTATATACGACTCGTTACATCTACAATTCTGCTGCTCCAAAATACACACACAGATAAAGAAGTGACAGAAGATTACATTAATGGAATTCCGTGAATCTGTGCTGCATCTCTACTAATAACGTTTTCGTCCTCAAATTCACCGTATACACCATAGAAGTTCCACCACACGCAAAACTCGTCCATGGAGATCAGTAAAGTCATTAGGAAATGTGTACAATCACTGTCTAAATCTGAATGAAACTGGAACTGGATGTTACTATGGTTACAGGTTTATAAGCAGCGCATTCATTTACATTCAATTGACAAACGCAAACTAACTGTGTGTTCAACGCTCTGAACTCACACCTGAACCTCCAGCCAATCACAATCCACTATTTACACCTGAACCTCCAGCCAATCACAATCCACTATTCACACCTGAACTTCCAGCCAATCACAATCCACTATTCACACCTGAACTTCCAGCCAATCACAATCCACTATTCACACCTGAACTTCCAGCCAATCACAATCCACTATTCACACCTGAACTTCCAGCCAATCACAATCCACTATTCACACCTGAAACTACAGCCAATCACAATCCACTATTCACACCTGAACCCCCAGCCAATCACAATCCACTATTTACACCTGAACCTCCAGCCAATCACAATTCACTATTCACACCTGAACCTCCAGCCAATCACAATCCACTATTCACACCTGAACTTCCAGCCAATCACAATCCACTATTCACACTGACCGGTGGAATAAAACGACTTAACTCAATCTTCATATTTGGTAGGATTTGGTGGGATGGAGATATAAAGATTTAAACAGAGCTTCTGTACCCTGGCAGGTGAAACACTTGATGTGAAAGTGGACGTTCTGCACGCGCACCACTTCTCCCTTGCAAATGTCACCACATCGGAAGCAGGAGATGGTGTCTTGGGCAAAAGAACCTCTACGTCCTTCACCATAGCTGGGTTGCTGGTAGGGGCCTGTGAAGAAGAAGAAGAAGAAGAAGAAGAAGGAGACAGTTAAAGTTTTGGCGTATCTGCTTGTCTTTTTTTGGGTTCGGAGTATCAGAGTCTCATGAAAACACAGTAGGTCCTTGATGAAACTAACGATAATAATGAACTCATTGTGCCAATAAATGCAGAAGGTTAGTGTTTGTAAGTAGAACCGTCTTTAAGCTGTTCCAGATGTGCTGTAAGCAGATGTAAAGTCTTGCAACATCTGTGGCCACTATAAAGCAGCAGCGTGAGGTTGAATTTGGGAGGATAAAAGGGAAGGATTTACACACCGGAGAGCGAAAAGCTTAAAATAATAACCTGCTGGAGGATTTCATGTGTTTTAGGGCTTTTTTGTTAATAAATTGCTTTTAAATGGTTCCAAATTGTACATATTTTATGTTTGAATGATTCTATATATATATATGCGTTTAATAAAATATTTTGGAATGTGGGGTATTAGATATTACAGTGTGTTAGGATTTCACACACACACACACACACACACACACACACACACACACACACACACACACACACACACACACACACTGCTTGTTGTTCCAGATACACTCTCAGTGTGATGTTATGTAACATCCAGCAATTTAACGTCCAAGATCTGTTCTCTTTCTCTTCATCTGCTTTGGCAGAAAGACGTTTTTCAGTGTCAGTGATTCCATTGTTTTTCTATAAAGTCTGGCAAAGACAATTTTCACACAACACACCCTGATTAATCGCACAACAGACAGCATCACAAACCCACATTAATCACTAACGCATTCAAGAAACACTGATTTTACATTTACATTTATCGCATTTGGCAGAACACCGTATTTAGTTATTTACTTTTATCTCTTTTATACAGCTGAGAATGCTGTTGGGTTAGGGGCCTTGCTCAGGGGCCCAGGAGTGGCAGCTTGGTGGGGCTGGGTTTTAGATCTTTGGATCCAAAATCCAATGCTTTAACCATTGTGCTACCAGAACCCCCTGATTGACCTGATCGATCAAAATTGCCTCAACTTTAACCTCAAATATTATCATAGATTTTTTTTTTCTACAAATCTGTTCTTCTTATTGGCTTTTAATAGTCCCTTATGGTTAACACAGTTACCTGTAACCCCATTTAGTTTATATTTCATATTTCTTTCTTTTCAATAGATGTTCCTTTTTTCATGTAATGATACAACAACAAAAAAACCCACTACTGAGTCCAAAAAGAAGAACATCAATATTTATATATGTAATTAAAACAAGATTAAATTGACACTGTCACTATCATAACACAATAATTTAACAAGACTGTGGTGAGACCTGAGATGTTGTACGGTTTAGAGACAGTGTCATTGAGTAAAAGACAGGAGGTGGAGCTGAAGGTAGCAGAGCTGAAGATGTTGAGATGTTCGTTGGGAGTGATGACGATGGACAGGATTAGAAATGAGTTTATTAGAGGGACAGCACATGTAGGACGTTTTGGAGACAAAGTGAGGGAGGTGAGATTGAGATGGTTTGGACATGTGCAGAGGAGGGACATGGGGTATATCAGTAGGAGAATGCTGAGGATGGAGACACCAGGAAGGAGGAAAAGAGGAAGACCAAAGAGAAGGTTTATGGATGTGGTGAGGGAAGACATGCAGGTAGTTGGGGTGAAAGAGCCAGATGTGGTGGACAGGGTGCCAGAGCCTTTAAACACTCAAAGAGGTCCAACATCCAAACTCTACATGAAGTGGAATCCAAATGGTGCTGGTACGTCTCTAGATGGTTCGGGATATGACACAATCATGTCAACATGAAGCACTATAGTTAATAGTTATTAACACCTTGTAGAGCCTACATCATGAGGAACTTATAAATGATCATTCCTGGGTTCTAGCTAATGGCTATTAAAAAGACCATTGCAGACCACTTTATCAGCAAAGGCTGAGGTTACTAATCTGAGGTGGCTTTTTAAATGCAAGTCCTGATATGAACCCGGTTCTCAGCAGTAGAACTCTGTAAAACACAGCATCCGTACTGCAGTCACATTCTCAACTGAGTAAAGGTCAAGCAAGAGTGGGCGGCATCCAAAATATCTTTACCATCACTTGCCAACAGCCGAACAACAAGAGAACATTGTTCCGAAAATCTAAATTTTCCACACAAAAAGATTTTATTTCACCACAAATGGACACTTTTATCACCTGGATATAAGCAATTAGCTTGATCTTTACTAAAAGTCCAAAAGGCAAAAAAACAAGAGAATAAAAAAACACAATTGACAAAATAAAATCTAAACCAGAGGAACGATTGAAAAAGAAAAAGAAATGGCAATGAACAAATGGAATGCATTTCAGTGGAAAATCTAAATCGGAAATCAGATGAGTGAAGGTTCATATGAGAATCTTAGTGTTCTGAGGATTTAAAAATCAGAAATAAAACCGAATGCGAAAGACATTATGAAGTATTCTACCACGCATAAACAAGCCCTAATACAGGAGTCCCCAAACTATGGCCCACATGTGGAACGACCCTCAAAACAATGCCAGGGACATATTTTAAATATATAATTTAAAACATATGTTTTACTCACATCATATCTGTATTTGATAATAAAGTTTGGCTTTCAAACAAAAATGTCCCTTAGTTATTAATAGAGGCACCGGAACTATCGGTTATCAAAAATCCATACGGATAGTTTTTCCGGGTCGCCATCATTACGAGAGCGCCCTCTAGAGGGGAATAACTGATGCCACGTGCTGTTCTTTTTTACACATGAGACTCCGATCCAACTTCACTATCGGAATCCATAAAATCCACTATTGATCAACCTCTAGTTATTAGTTATTAGTTATTACAGCCTAATTATTTGTTAGATTCAACCACCGAAAACATATGCATGTTAGTAAATGTTTTGATTTTATTATCAATGAATATGAAAAATTTTCACTATAATAGAAATAATGCTTTTTTAACAGATAAATCCCTTGAAAAGTGACACTCATTTGTCTGTACGGTGCAGAACAAAATAATAAAGTAATCCAGCATTAGGGGGCAAAATAAATACATTTAAAATCATAATAAATCTCCGGCCCATGTCATTTTCTGTTACCTAATTAAAGAAAGAAAAAATTATGTGGCCCTCACAAAACAAAGTTTGGAGACCACTGTGGTAATAAATACGCAATGCTTTGAAAAAGCCCAAAGCACAAACTGTGTGAGTTCAGATGATGATGATGCCACGTGTGGAGCCATGAGAGGAACATTGGCAATGCTTTATGGCTGGAAGTGTCTTTGTCAATACAGCAATATTGGCCAATGTTTTGTGCTTGTGAGCTCATGTATGTGGAAAAGGGCAGATAGCTCTGTATGTTAGCTCTAATCCAGCCAGGCTTGTTAGAAGATTAAAGATGTGCATTTTTCAGATGACCAAAAGGGAGAGAAGAATTACAGCAGAAAAAGAGAAATGATCAGAATTGTACTTGAAACCAGAATAAATATGCAGGTCTTTGGAAAAAAAAGAACCGACATTTGCTGTTGAGAATTTCAGAGAAATGATGCTCTGCTAAAGGCAGCAGACGGAGCGATGCGCTGTGGTGCGAGCTTCCTGTCAGTGGATCGTACATTAGCGTTCAGACAGACTTAGTGCGAGAGTGGGCTGGTAATTGTGGGGTTTAGGCTGGAAGTGACAGCTCTCGCCTGTACTTTCTGCCCTAGCGCTTTTTTCAGTAGACAATTACAGCAAATATGCAGAAAGCCTCGACTTTGCTGGAGGATGAGAAGAGCGTGTTGATACTGTAAATGTGACCTGTATTTATTCTCCAGTGGATTCTGTGCCGTTTATTTCACACTGGAAATCCAAACCATCACAAAATGGCAAAATTACTCACACCCTTTGTATGAAACTTAAAGTAAAGCTCAGGTGCGTCTTTTTTCTCCCCGAATAATCTCTGAGATGTTTATACACTTTGATTGGCGTCTACCCGTGGCTAAGTCAATAGGTTTAATATGATTGGACATCATTCGCGAATGCACACACAGGTCTATAGAACATCTGATGGAAATGCAAGTTAGAGCCAAAAAAAACCCATCAAAGCAGAGACATGATCATGCTTTCTGCTGCCCTGGAGGTTCCAAAGAGCAGCCTGGCCTCTGTAATTCTTAAACGAAAGACATTTGGAACAATCAGGACTGTCCAGGACTCTAGGTTTAGGGATAGTTACTAACCCTAGATGTGACCAAGAACATGATGGTCACTCTGGCTGAGTTTAAGAGATCATGTACAGTATGGGATGAGGAGAAACTCGGTCAAAAAACCTTTAGTCCAGGACGGTGATGTTTTCTGTTTGGAGATGTTTTTGTAACAGTTACGGAAGGAGACTTTAGTGCCACTAATAATGTTATTGGTTTGTTGAGTTTTTAATCAAGTTGTGTTGCCTATTTTTTTTTAGAGAAATACAGAGATTTGATATAGAGGATATATGACACTTCAGTAATATGAAACAGATTATTTTCCTAAAATGGCACGTCTTTGGCCCATTTGTAGAACATTGAATTATGTTAATAACAAACCCTGACAAGGTGGACTTTTAGAAGTAGCTGACACTGTATGAAAGACAAAGTGGGTCTGTAGACTTAATAATGTACAAGCAGAGACATTTATCAGACCTGACTCGGGGTTGGCATCAGTGCATCAGCCGAAAGATAACGTTGTGAAAAAGTGTGCATTAAATACACATTTGCATTTGAATCGTAAGGCATCGTTATTTTTTTTTACAGATTTACACAAATTGCTTCACCTTACATATTCAAATTCTGCCCCCCCCACGCACTCCTCAACAAGCAGCCACAAAAAGCTTTAAAATGTTCAAGTTAAAGATAGTTTAACTCAATATGTGGCTTATGCATTATGCATAAACACACACACACACACACACATATATATATATATATTTATGTGTGTGTATGTTAGATGAAGGTTCTCATAGACAGTTGAAAGTGCAGTACTGCGGCACTATAAAAGCAGTATCAGCAGCACAAGTCTATCATTAGACACCTCCATGCTGAAGTAACTCATCCCACACTAAACACATGGGATAATAACACGCTTGTCAAATTTGATCTAAGTGCTTAGCCACATGCACGTAACATCTTCAGCCTCTACTCAGGACTATAATCAGAGCATTATTATGTCATTGTGCAGTCGGGTTTTTGTGCACGTTTGGACTTCCTGTATAGTCTATGATTCTAAGAAGTAACCAGTAAACGATGATCCAGCTCTACACGTGTGTTGTAGAATGTCAGTGCACGATGTGGAGGTGAGGACCAGCCTGAGGTGAAGAGGAGAGCATTTAAATGGTATAAAGTCTCACCTGAACCTCCAGCCAATCACAATCCACTATTCACACCTGAACTTCCAGCCAATCACAATCCACTATTCACACCTGAACCTCCAGCCAATCACAATCCACTATTCACGCCTGAACCTCCAGCCAATCACAATCCACTATTCACACCTGAACTTCCAGCCAATCACAATCCACTATTCACACCTGAACCTCCAGCCAATCACAATCCACTATTCACACCTGAACCTCCAGCCAATCACAATCCACTATTCACACCTGAACTTCCAGCCAATCACAATCCACTATTCACACCTGAACCTCCAGCCAATCACAATCCACTATTCATGCCTGAACCTCCAGCCAATCACAATCCACTATTCACACCTAAACCTCCAGCCAATCACAATCCACTATTCATGCCTGAACCTCCAGCCAATCACAATCCACTATTTAGACCTGAACTGGAGATAAATATATAACATTCTATCTGACACTAACTATAAATCCTGCTAAAACTTCCTGTCCTCATAGTGCTTCTTTTGTCCCCTGATCCCCACACAAACACATCCCAGGTGGCTTTTAGTGTGGCTTGGCTGTGTTGCTTCTGTCACTCTTCTGCCATCTGGGCACAGAACGAGCGCCAGGCTCCAGGGTGGCACCCTCCGGAAATCTGCCACCCTCCTTCCCTCCTTCTGTATTTACTTCAACGGCTTCCTGTCTGCTGATTGGCGTTGCTAAGTAAGGCGCAAAATTTCCATTAAAAACACCACGGCAACGGCAGTCACGAGCCAATGACGAGCCGGTACGGCATAAAAAGTTCAGGAATGCTGCCAGGTCCTGCACGGAGCGGCTCTGTTTTCCGTCCCGCTGTCTCCTGATGTACGGCTGTGCACCAGGATCTCGTCGGCTCAAGCAATTTCCTTTTTTCTCCTTAAGCAAGCTATTAATAAAACAAGTCCAGATAGTAATGGTGCAGTTCGAGCGTTACTCAGCACAAGGCTTGATTTAGAGTCCAGAAAGTGCACAGCTGAACTTCCTGGACGTAATTTACAGCACGTCTCTCCTCAAAGAAACCACGCAGAGCTATTCATTCTGGTTTGCTGGGATGTTTGAGTTAAAAAGACTCGTCCGCACGGAGGAGGTTGGAAAAAGAAAATGCTGAAAATGAAAGCATCTGGAAATATTTTGGATTGGAGGTGTGGAGGAGCAGGTCGTTTTCAGAAGCAGATACGACTCTCGAAGGACCAGAGGGAAGGATTTCTTCTGAATGAGAGTTGCTTTGTGTTTTTAAAACATGTCAGTATGTGTTAGTTGTGTAGAGCACGCCTAGCTGTAGTCTTATTCGTTACAGGACCTCATAAAGAACAGGATCATCTAATTAATATGAAACCTTCAGGCTGATTAAACCTCAGAGAAACGATAACCATGCTCCAATGTTCAAGATTCCCGACAGGTATGCGATTGTATTGTAAGAACACCAACGTGAACAGTTTTCAGATCTTTCACACGAACGTCACGATGCGACACGTCCATACGGTCCCCATAAAGTTGCTTCATAACAACTGCTCGTAAAATCGGTCCTTATGACGTTCTCTTTACGAGCTTGAAGTCAAGACGATGCCATGGATGATCCATGCAAGATCAATAACCTACATTTATAAACATCCAGGGTTTCAGTATTTCAATTCAAATGTATGGACTAGGCATAAGATCTCTATGTGCTTTTTGAACATCTTACTTCACATTTAGTCCCATTTGCTCTTCTGAAATCCTCCACAATTCTGGGTAGATGTTCCAATAGATTTTGTGGAGATTCATTCAGCTACAAGGGTGTTAGTGAAGTCAGGTAGTGATGTAGGTGAGAACATTCATCCCAAATGTGTTCAATCGGATTTAGAGCTTTGTAGCAGGAGATCTTCCACTCCAACCCATGTACATCAGATCTTAATGGAGCTGGCTTTGTGTACACTGGCATTGCCATGCTTTCATGGTTTTTAGTCTCCTATTTCAAGTGAAGGGAAAATGTCATGCGTCATGTACAACTTTGTACTCACAGTTAGGAGAAGAACCACACATGGCTGGAGAAGTGGTTGTGATTCTGGTGTGGGATTTAAAAAATGTGTAATTGATTTTTGAGATTT
This sequence comes from Silurus aristotelis, assembly GCF_946808225.1. Lineage (NCBI taxonomy): Eukaryota > Metazoa > Chordata > Actinopteri > Siluriformes > Siluridae > Silurus > Silurus aristotelis. The sequence goes on from NC_139589.1 coordinate 1,181,137, forward strand.
CTAAAAGCACAAGACAGTCGTAATTTTTCCGTGTTCCAACAGGAAGCAGGAGAATGTACAGTTTTCAACTCACACTCTAGATTTGTGTTTGATAATTTTTTTCCCGATAAAAGAATAAATTGGGTGGGAGGGAACCCATGGGAGATACACGTAGGCCATGAGAACAGAACCACTGTAACTATGATGTGAAAAACCTGTTTGTATTTGACAAAGTAATGGTGCAGACAAAATCGCAGACAGAAGCAAGAAACAAAAAGTCTTTGCGCATCTCAAGTTTCTTGATTGCTTTTATTTAAAAAACACATTCATTTTGCTACATGCTTCCATTTCCCTTCTCTCCCAGTCTCCGCCCCCTGTCCTACCATTGCTTTGTTACTTGAATGTGTTCACCTGTAATGTGTCTCGCTTTTGATTTGTTTATCAATACCCCACTGTTTTTCTGCATTGTTTTAAAGTTTTTTTATGCATTTCTTTACACAAGCCTTAATTCTCCATTTTCCCTGCTTCCTCTTTATATTCTTTTATGTCTTTTCCCCCGTATACAATTATTTTTTAAATTCATATTTTCACAGCGTTTCAAGCTTTAAAACCCATCCATGTTCTCTTTTTCAGATCTCAAAGTCCAATCACAGTGTGGAATATCTGTAAATAGAAAACCAGACTCGGAGCTGGAAGCTGCTCAGCTGCTCGTATCTGCTCAGTGGGTTGTAGTAACCTCGACGCCTGATGCTGATAATAAAATTCCCTTCTTTCAGCAGTTTTTTTTAAATGCTTTGGCAAGCAGCCAGCACTGATGCTGTGTTTTTATATGCTTCTGTACTTCATACACACACACACACATGCACAATACACAAAAATACACACACTTCTGAATAAACCACGTTAGGAATTGTTTCACTGATTCGCATTGGTGCATTGAATAAAAGTTTGGATCAAAATACACTGGTTTTTAATGCATTTGCATCGATTTTAATTTTATTTTTAGAAAGTGACCAATAATTTGTAACCAATATTTGATATGCAGATCGATTTCTCGTCGCTAAACTCTTTCTAGAGCGAGTTCTCTCAGCACTGCCGATGCTACGTGAATGAAGCATCACAACACTAGGCCGAGGCGTGTCCTGAGAGTCACATAGAATACAGATTAACATGGCAGAGGTAGAGCTGTAAGTTCCTCCAGACACAACAGGAGAAGAACGTCTGGGTTTATTTCATCTTTTTTACGCACTACAGAGGTATGTACAAGAAAAGTGAACTTGACTATAGTGAAGTACCATATTGAATTGCAGAGCATCATACTTTTTCCACCGCATCGTAATAGTGGTGAATCATCTTTCACATCCCATCAGTAGCTGCTTCACATGTATCTTTATTGTATCGCTGGCTGGAGATTCCAATCGCATCGGCCTCAGTTTTTGAGATGCACATCCCTTATACACACACGTTCTGCAGCTTAATGACAGAGTGGAAGGCGTTATAGGCATTTCCACTCTCCACTGAAGCATGTGGACGTGCAGCACGTGACTACAGCACTACCACACAGATCTAATTCATACAATTATAATGACTATAACTCCATTCATGGACCTAAAGGGTTGAGTTTTCAGATCCGAAACCAGTAACATCTTTCTAGACGATAACGCTGAAATTACACAGGATATTATACATCTCCTGATACTGGTCTGTTAGGTGATGCTGAAGCATCAGAGGTTTCTGAAGCAATCAGCCCTGAATTTTTTTCTGCATTTTGTTCTTTGATATGAACTTTGAAAGCTCCAAATATCTCCATGATTTTCCACACTGTGCCACTGCTGTTACGTGATTGGCTGATTGCATAAAGCATAAAATCCTCAAAAAACTGGTTTCAGATGAAGTTCATATCAAACGTCAGAACCTTTTTTAATTATTCCAAACCGTGTTCCAAACACAATTTTGTTTGTTTGTTTGTTTGTTTAATGACAGCCACTAATCTGACCAGTATGTTTGAAGGACGTTAAAAGAAAAAAACTGCTCATGGCAAAAGTATGTCTTTCAGCGGTGCCTGAAGAACATCTGTTTTTAGGGCCACAGAGGAATTCTGTGCAGTTTTGAACAGGCAGGGAACGAGATCAAAAACTCAGGCCAGCTTTATCTTCAAAAGCAACAGTAAAAGAAGAATCTTTGGCTCTTGTGATGTGAGGTGGTGATATACGATTTTAATGTGGGATTTTTACCATTTCCTGTTTAAAGAGCGTGAAGCAGGTGTAATAATATTAACAGCTGGGAACTAGTTATCTACTGGTCTGCTGGTTAAACATCTAAAGGTTTTTGAGTTTGAGACCAGACTGAAGAGTTTTAAACATCTGTAATAAACATTAACTTTGGTATTTACACAAACATTATTCGGCTGAAGGTCTTGAGACACCTGATATGTGGTTCTTCTCCAAACTGAATGTTGGAGGCACACAATTGTATCAGACGTTTGTGAATGCAGAATGAAATTTTCCCTTCACTTGTACTAGGAGACCCAGACATGTTCCAGCATGACAATACTCCTGTGCACAAAGCCAACTGCATGAAGATCAGCTGTCCATGGGTTGGAGTGGAAGATCTCATGCTATAGAGCTCCAACCCTATTAAACACCTATGGGATGAATGTGAATACTGACTGCACCCCAGGAACCTCCTCACCTTCTCACTTACACCAGTAACTGACTTTACTTACACCCTTGTGGCAGAATGAATCTCCACAAATCTCCACAAAATCTAATGGAACTCTTCCAGAAGACTGGAGGTTATTACAGTATAATGGCAAAGGGATGGAATGGTATGTTCAAAAAGAAGCATATTTTAGGGTCAGATGGACACCACTCTTACTTAAGCTTACATTTACTGTGTTAGTTATACAATGCAGGTGATACGGGGGTGGGGGTGGGGGTGGTGGTGTTGGTGCTTAGGCATGGCTATGTGGGGCATTGGGGGAGTTTGCAATCTGTCACCGACATGAACCATAAAACAACTCATCTATCAGGTAGTGTTATGGATTCTATGCACCAAAGCATCTCAGGAGGCTTAACAGAGCCCTGGTTTCATCACCTCTGGCTATTAGAGGTATGGATTAACTCAGTGTTGGATTAGTATTGAGAGAAACTAGGAACATGATGTTGTATTATTGCAGTGATGTTTTTCTTCAATCGCACATTGTGGAAATCCTATAAATGATATACTCACTTTATTAGGAGTGTATTATTAGTGCTCTTGTTTAGCATACAATTATGTGATCAGCCAATCGTGTTGAAGCTGTGCAGTGGATGAAATCATGAAGATACTGGTCCTAATGAAGAAAAATAAACGAGAGAATGGAATTTCACACAACCAGTACAGAATGGTGCAAAAACAAAAAACATCCAGGCAAACCATGCTGAACTGTGAGATGGATGGATGGATGGATGGATGGATAAAAATTGGTTTGAATGAAATCGAAATATTTTCTGTATCGTATCGCCAAGTATCAAACCGTCGGCTTGTTAATAAGAATCATATCAATCACACCCTGAAGAAATTCACTGTAAATGTACTCGACTCATTTATATTTCTGCTCGGGATCATGGAACAGTCCAAGAAGAGCACAACATTTTATTATTATTATTATTATTATTATTATTATTATTATTATTATTAATAAATTATTATTATTGAAATCCTACCGTTCGTGTTCATGGTGAAAAGTGTCTTCTCATCCAGCTCTAGTCCAGCATGATGCTTTGGAATGAAGAGCAAGCGAAGAGAAGAAACTCCACCTCACTCCACTCCACCCAGATTCTCCTGATGTCCAACTCCTTCTTCTCGGTCGCTGGAGCAGCTGGTTGCGCGCTACAGGACAGACTCCAGCTCCTGAGCAGGATGCGGATGGGTGTTTCCGGTTTTCTTTGCGCGAGCACACACACACACACACACGCACGCACGCACGCACCGATCTATCAGGAGCTGGAATTGGAGAAGATCCAGCTCGGTGGTGATGTACAGCAGGACTCGGTCCGAGTCAGACTCACAGCTCGCAGCATGTCTCCTACACTGAGTTCCTTCCGAGCTCCTCTACTTGTTTCCTGCCGTCCTCACTGTCCCGTAGTGGTGATGATGATAATGATGATGATCTAGAGGAGGAGGATAAGGATGAGGATGATGGTTTTGAAGATGATGAAGATGATGGTGATGGCGACACACTCCTGAGCTCCGACATTTACATTTCAGAGCTTTCAAGAGCTGCACTTCCTTGTGTTTAAAACGAGATGAATGAAGAATGGTTTCTGCCCCTCGGAGCTTCACCTGCCCCTGCACGAAGCCTCAGCAGGGCTACAGCGAACAACTTCCACCTTCTGGACTTCTTCGGTATTACACGATTATTTTTATAAAACAAAATCCCTCAAACTTCCTCAAATGTAACATAAAAATACACTTAGCTTTTAATCCGACTCATAATAAAAGGTGAAAAAACTGTCGGTGGTGGAAACAAAAACCACAAACACATAATGGCCAGTTTATTAGGAACACCCGGAAACCCGTTCATTCATGCAAATGAACCAACCAAATAATCATGTGTCAGATGAGATCTTCTCTGATCATGGTTTGGATGTTCTTACCAGATATGCTGGTTGGACTTTTTGAAAATTTTTACACACTCTTGAAGATCAGGTGATTTTCTTTGGATTTTCACCCATTTAAGTAACTGCTGAATTTTCACGTTCCTTTTTCTGGTTGCCAAAAGAGGAACCTGACGTGGTCTTCTGCTGCTGTAGTCCATCTACCTCATGGTCGCATAAAGCATTTCACTGCATGTCGTACCCTGTATGTATGTGTATGTGATGAATAAAATTTGATTTGATTTGATTTAAATTCAAAGCAAAAGTCAAACTAAATTGAATGAGGTTTGAAAATGGACACTTCACTGTGGGTGTTAATTATAACCTTCTGAGTAGAAATGTAGGAACGAAGAGCCTTAGAAACATCGCCACCTCACTGTGAAATACATTTTGTTTTCATGTAGCGGGTGTAAAGTGCTATGTGCTCACAGCCTCATTTAGCTACACAGTTATTATTGCACCTAGTGGTCAAAAATAGGAGCTGCAATAATGTATAATAAACAGAGGCCCATTGGGACAGGAATCACGCTGCCCCATGCTGTAAACATTTGTAGTTAAGAAGTAGGAGCAAGGAGGGAAATTTATTTCGGGGTGGCCAATATTTAACGCTAAATCAGACTTGTTTATTAGCATGTAGTGGCTGATGCACTAAAAATGCGCTATTTGATATGCTTCCCACAAAAAAAAGAAATACAAAAATAATTTTTTTTTTTTTGGCTCACTATAATTATATTTAATATACACCAGAACGGCTTTTTAGTTACATTTTTTTTTTTAGAGGTTTTGCTGAAATTTAGCAACCCAGCCCTGGTTAATAATATTAGCTTTCCAGGAAACACACGTGTTTATAGAGATTGATGTGTGTTAGCATCCCAACTTCATTTTGTCGATTTGACATTAAAAGGTCTCTCTTCCACACGAGATCCACATGATGTCAGCGTCGTTCCAAAAACCTGATCAGTGGTTCAATCTGTTCTTTCTTTATTTATTTCCGAAGATCGAACAAATGCCTTTATATCATATATATTGCATTTATATTCAAGTTGAAGTTACATATTAGGATTTTTAAAGTTCTATGTGAATTTTTTCACTTCTACCAAAGAAATTTAATTACACTTTAAAATGTACACAATATAATGGACCTCAGAGAGGCGATCGATCAGAAAAGCTAATGTAGATTTATGGTAAGCTTTACACAAATCAGAAAGGCGTTGACTTTGTAGGGACAGTGTAGCTAGACAGCATCGGATGGTGGTCTGTAGGACGACTTTGGAGGTGAAGAAGAAGAGGAGGAGAGCAAGGACTGAAAGAAGAATAAGATGGTGGTACCTGAAGAAGGAAGACTGTAGTGTGAGATTCAGTGAAGAGGTCAGACAGGAGCTCGTGGTGGTGAAGAGGTGCTGGATGATTGGGGAACTACTGCAGAAGTGATAAGGGTGACAGATAGAAAAGTTCTTGGTGTGACATCTGGAAATGGAAAGGAAGACAAAGAGACGTGGTGGTGGAATGAGGAAGTGTAGGAGAGCATAAAGAGAAAGAGTTTGGAGAAACAGAATTGGGATTGACAAAGTGATGAGAAAAGTAGGCAGGAGTACAAAGAGTAGGCAGCTGTAAGAAAATTTGGGCGCGTTACCAGTAGATGCCTGAGGAATGGAGATGGAGTGTGCTGGTACCGATTTTTAAGAATAAGGGAGATGTGCAGACCTGCAGTAACTACAGGGGAATAAAGTTGATCAGACACACCATGAAGTTATGGGAAAGAGTAGTGGAAGCCAGGCTGAGAGAAGAGGTGATCATCTGTGAGCAACAGTATGGTTTCATGCCGAGGAAGAGCACCACAGACGCATTATTTGCTTTGAGAATGTTGATGGAGAAGTATAGAGAAGGTCAGAAGGAGTTGCATTGTGTGTTTGTGGATTTAAAGAAAGCGTACGACAGGGTGGAGAGAGGAGTTGTGGTATTGTATGAGGAAGTCTGGTGTGTCAGAGAAGTATGTGAGGGTGGTGCAGGACATGTATGAGGACAGTGTGACGGCAGTGAAGTGTGCAGTAGGAACGACAGACTGATTCAAGGTGGAGGTTGGACTGTGTTAAGGATCGGATCTGAGCCCTTTCCTGTTTGCAGTGGTGATTGACAGGCTGAAAGACGAGGTCAGACAGGAGTCTTTATGGACTATGATGTTTGTAGGTGATATTGTTATTTGTGGTGAGAGTAGGGAGCAGGTGGAGAAGAGCCTGGAGAGGTGGAGGTACACGCTGGAGAGAAGGGAAATGAAAGTCAGTAGGAGTAAGACAGAGTACATGTGTGTGAATGAGCGGGAGGGCAGTGGAGGGGTGCAGTTACAGGAAGAAGAAGTGGAGAAGGTGGAGGAGTTCAGCTACCTGGGGTCAACAGTGCAAAGTAATGGAGAGTGTGTTGGAGAAGTGAAGAAAAGAGTGCAGGCAGGGTGGAGTGGGTGGAGAAGAGTGATAGCAGGAGTGATTTGTGATAGAAGAGTATCTGTGAGAGTGAAAGGGAAAGTTTATAGGACTGTGGAGACCTGAGATGTTGTATGGATTAGAGACAGTGGCATTGAGTAAAAGACAGGACATGGAGCTGGAGGTAGCAGAGCTGAAGATGTTGAGATGTTCGTTGGTATTGACGACGATGGACAGATATAGAAATAAGTTTATAAGCGGGACAGCGCATGTAGGACGTTGTGGAGACGAGGTGAGGGAGGTGAGATTGAGATGGTTTGGACATGTGCAGAGGAGAGACATGGGGTATATCAGTAGGAGAACGCTGAGGATGGAGACACCAGGAAGGAGGAAAAGAGGTTTATGAATATGAGGAGAGAAGACATGCGGATGTGGATGTAGAGGACAGAGGACCACTTATTAAATCTTCTATTTAACAGATTTTCGCATCGACTTGATAAAAGCATTTTCCCGTCTGCTCCAATTCAGGCTCTACAGATGTTCAGATCTTTCACAATGCTGTTTTTGTCCCAATCGGCTCAGCCATTCAGGCTGCGCTTCTCTTTTCACAAGTGGAAGAAAATAACATGAAGAGGATTATTGGCGAATTCTCGCAGCAGAGAGAGCAGAATGGGTAGGTTAGCGAATGTATACTCCACTGTGTGTGTGTGTGTGTACATATAAATGATTATCACCTGATACCATGGTCACTTCCCAGCATTGAGGAATTCAAGCTGTTATTGATGTTTGCAGAACGAAATTGACTGAATGGATTAAAATAACATTTAGTTTTCATTACGCATTTTATATACGACTCGTTACATCTGCATTTTTGCTGCTCCAAATCACACACAGATAAAGTAGTGCCAGGAGATTTTAATTATTTACATGATATTAAAACTCCTAGTGCTGTTTTTTGTTATACAGTGTGGCACAGGGAAACAGGACATTTTGGAACTAGGAGTTTTTGACCCTGGGCATCGGCGATTGTTTGGAATCAGTGCGAGCTCATTTCGAACCCCTTGATGTAGTTATAAAGTAGCAGTGAAGTGGTGCATAACGACGCATAAAACCAAGGTCACCAACTCCTAATTCCAAAATTTTCCATTTCTCAATGCCACCTTGTACTTCTCATTTAAACGTTTTCTTCTCCAGTTCTCGTCCCATTCTTCAAAATCAATGTATCCACCATTTATCTCCGTTAAGGCCATCAGGAAATGTTTACAGCTACTGTCTCACTCTGTATGGAACTGGAGTTGTATGTAATGGTAAAGATTGTGAAGACCTGACCATAAAATATCTATGTGCTTCTTTTTGAACATCTCATTCGACAAACAATCCCCATTTGCACTTATAAGAACTCTTCTGGGGAAGATGTTTCACTAGAATGTGTGGAGATTTGTGATCAATTCAGCAACAAGTGTGTGTGTGGGTGTGTGTGTGTGTGTGTGTGTGTGTGTATTAGTAAAGTCAGGTAGTGATGTAGGTGAGAAGGTGAGGAGGCCTGGGGTGCAGGCAGCATTTACATTCATCCAAAAGGTGTTCAATAGAGATTAAAGCTTTATAGCAGGAGATCCTCCACTCCAACCCATGGAAAGCAGATCTTTATGGAGCTGGAACACGTTTTTAGTCTCCGAGTTCAAGGGAAAATGTCATGTTGCATCCAAAGACGTCCGATACATTTGTGTGCCTCCAAATTAGTGGGAACAGTTTGGGGAAAAATCTGCAAAAACAACACAGAGACCAACATGATTTAGTTAAATTAAGATTAAATTCATTAGTATTAATACCTACTGCACCTTCTAAACATTAATCACCCTCATCCCTGTGTATATTGACCTCAGACCCTATTTATCTTCTGGTTAGATGATCACTGCATTTCATTGGCTCTGTACATGTAGCTTGTACAATGACAATAAAGTTGAATCTAATCTAAAATAAACATAAAGGTGTGAACACAGTGACATGATCGGATTGATTTGTCCATCTATTCATCTGACCCGAGTTTTTTTTTCCTGCTTGTCTGCATGCTGTTTCCGTACGCAGGTACACGGAATTCGTTTAGAAATTCATTCCTGGAGCCAGTCATCATTCAGAATATGAATCACACATTGCTGAAACACTGCAGGCTGTCTTTTATTACGAATAAATAAATAAATAAATAAATAAATAAATAAATAAATAAATAAATAAATAAATAAAATAACCACCTCTGAGCGATTTGTCAGTGATGACATCAAACTTTCTAAAGAAGAAGAAGAAGAAGAAGGATAAAAAGGATATAAAAAAAAAAAGGATGAATACAGTGTGATGTGAGAGATCTGTATCAGATGATGGATGGTTGGATAGTAAAAATGTATTCCAGCAGTAATGATGAACATATGGATTAAAGCATTCCAACGATCTTCTGCGAAAACACCGGTCATTACGGATATCTGAACATCACTGAAGATAAAGAACAGGCCCCATTTGAAGAACAGGTTATTGGACCAAAAGTGCTGTAATTTTCAGTAAGTGCTTTGAGTGGACCGGAGCGACGTGAGGACACGTGTTAAAGTGTCAGAGTCGTCTGCTAAATGCCCGTCTTTTTTTCTTTTTCGTGTTCTCTCTTCACAGATCGTTGAAAACTTTTCTGACACATTTCTGTGATTTAGACAGAAATAAAACTCTGGCAGGAGGAACTGCGGATTCTCAGGAAGCAAAAATCAACAGATTGACCTCTGAATTAATGCAACTCTGAATCATGGAGCACAGTTAGCAATTTAGTTTAGGAATTTTATAGAGGAAGTTGTGGGGAAGGTTTTTGTTTGGAAAGTATTTTGCACTAATCTTTGTCAGTTTTGCAATTAAACACAATTAGCTTTTAGTCATTTTTTTTTGTGAGGAGTGTGAGGATTATGAGTGTGCGAAGTGTGAGGATTATGAGTGTGAGGATTATGAGTGTGAGGATTATGAGTGTGCGAAGTGTGAGGATTATGAGTGTGAGGATTATGAGTGTGAGGATTATGAGTGTGCGAAGTGTGAGGATTATGAGTGTGAGGATTATGAGTGTGAGGAGTGTGAGGATTATGAGTGTGAGGATTATGAGTGTGCGGAGTGTAAGGATTAGGAGTGTGAGGATTATGAGTGTGCGGAGTGTAAGGATTATGAGTGTGAGGATTATGAGTGTGCGGAGTGTAAGGATTATGAGTGTGAGGATTATGAGTGTAAGGATTATGAGTGTGAGGAGTGTGACGATTATGAGTGTTAGGATTATGAGGAGTGTGAGGAATTATGAGTGTGAGGATTATGTGTGAGGATTATGAGTGTGAGGAGTGTGAGGATTATGAGTGTGAGGATTATGAGTGTGAAGATTATGAGTGTGAGGAGTGTGAGGATTATGAGTGTGAGGAGTGTGAGGATTATGAGGAGTGTGAGGATTATGAGTGTGAGGATTATGAGTGTGAGGAGTGTGAGGATTATGAGTGTGAGGATTATGAGTGTGAGGAGTGTGAGGATTATGAGTGTGAGGATTATGAGTGTGAGGAGTGTGAGGATTATGAGTGTGAGGAGTGTGAGGATTATGAGTATGAGGATTATGAGTGTAAGTATTATGAGTGTGAGGAGTGTGAGGATTATGAGTGTGAGGAGTGTGAGGATTATGAGTGTGAGGAGTGTGAGGATTATGAGTATGAGGATTATGAGTGTAAGGATTATGAGTGTGAGGAGTGTGAGGATTATGAGTGTGAGGAGTGTGAGGATTATGAGGAGTGTGAGGATTATGAGTGTGAGGATTATGAGTGTGAGGAGTGTGAGGATTATGAGGAGTGTGAGGATTATGAGTGTGAGGATTATGAGTGTGAGGAGTGTGAGGATTATGAGTGTGAGGATTATGAGTGTGAGGAGTGTGAGGATTATGAGTGTGAGGATTATGAGTGTGAGGAGTGTGAGGATTATGAGTGTGAGTGTGAGGAGTGTGAGGATTATGAGTGTGAGGAGTGTGAGGATTATGAGTGTGAGGATTATGAGTGTGAGGAGTGTGAGGATTATGAGTGTGAGGATTATGAGTGTGAGGAGTGTGAGGATTATGAGTGTGAGGATTATGAGTGTGAGGATTATGAGTGTGAGGATTATGAGTGTGAGGATTATGCTGAAAGCGGAAGAGTAATTGCAGAACACATAAGACCACATTATTTATCTAATTCAATTGTAAAACAAACTTAATCTTAATCGTTTAGACTCATCTGGGAGCTCTGTCCTTTTACTTCTTCTCTCCTACTTCTTCTCCTGTCCTTCTCCTTCTCCTGTCCTTCTTCTCCTGTCCCTCTTGTTCTCCTGTCCTTATTCTTCTCCTGTTGTTCTTCTTCTTCTTTTGTCTTTCTTCCTCTTGTTTCTCTGATCACACTAAATCATCGGCACTCCGCAGCATTCTTTATTTTTTGACAAGTGAGAAATGTTTTTTTTCAACATGCACTATAAAGACAAAAGTATTGGGACACCGACTTCTCCAGCTGTATGTGGTTCTTCCCAAAACCATTAGCACAAAGTTGGAGGCACACATTTAATGTGGTATAAAATTTCCCTTCTACTTGAACTAGGAGACCCAAACCCATGTCCATGTGCACAAATCGAGCTCCATGAAGACAAGGGTTGGAGTGGAAGATCTGCTATAGAGCTCCAACTCTATTGATCACCTTATTAATTGCGCACCTTAATTACGGTGTGTGTGTGCGTGTGTGTGCGTGTGTGTGGGTGTGTGGGTGTGGGTGTGTATAGGACCCAACTTTTCATAGACGTATTCATCTGCTGTAGAGAAATCAGGATCCTTCGTTAATAGAAACTTACAGAAGCGCTGATACGCTCTTTCGTCGCAGTCAGGAAGAGCGCAGCACCAAGTCTATGAATTCTTCTGTCGTGATTTATGGCGAACAGACGAACGTACGGAAAAAGTGCAGCGTGACGAGTCTGACACCAGGGGAAAAAAAGAGAGAAATGATTGCGCTTACCGTGAGCTTCACGAGAGAGGAGTCACGAGTGGAAACAAAAGGTTACGGGGTCAAGGATGAGAGAATTGTTTTGCTGATAGTTTGGTTCATGTTTAGCAGCAACCAACATAAAAAAAATGTATAACAGACCTGATGGTAGGTACCTGGTTCATGTTCACTTTAGACAAGTAAGCAATGTAAGTGGTGCACACACACACACACACACACACACACACACACACACACACACACACACACACACACACGTACACAATTTGTCAGCGGTGAGGCCGAAGCCTGCACACCGCTTTGCTAACATCCAGTCTCTGAAACTTCCTCCTGCTGCATCTGGTTTGCTAAATTGTTTTGTTTTGTTTCATCTTTTGTTTTTTGTTTTTGGCAAAAAATTCATTTTGACAAGAAATATGGGTCCACATTTTTGACTGTAATTCAATTTCTTTTTGCTTTGAGCACATAAACCTTCAGTTTTTCTCCTGCTCTCATTCTGATAAGATATCAATCCCTCCAGGAATTTACAGTATAAACGGTATGAAATCATCCTCCATTTTGTTTGACTGGTTGCTCACGCCGTAGCGAGGAGTTACAGCTGCACGTGTACTTCGCGTACCAGTCGTCGTTAAGACGCATGTCGGAGATTGTTTAAATAAACGTGACGCGGCAGTCGGGAGGGACGTGGACGAGATCTTCACACTTCGGTTCAAGAATTCTGGGAATTCTGGCGGAGGGATCAAAATAAATAGCAAAATTATAATTTATAATATAATATTTTTTATAAATAATTTTATACTTAATAATAATAAATAAAGTAAATAAAATCCAGCAAAAAGAAACCCTAAGATTTTACCTGATTAATACTTTTTGTTATCCATTAAAACAAACTGTTTTCTAAAATTACTGCTTTATTATTAATTATTATTATTATTAATAATGAATATTATATATATATATATATATATTTTATTAGTATAATTATTATTGTTATTAGCAATTATTATTATTATTATTATTATTATTATTATTATTATTATTATTATTAATTATTATCATTATTATTATTATTATTATTATTATTATTTTTAAATTATTATTATTTTTATTATTACTACTACCCCTTGTGCCTCCTTTTCTTTTACAATTAATCTTCACTCTGTGATGGAATGTAAAGTTCATATATTTTAGTTTGTATATTTTATATCTTGATCTAGAAAATAAGGACACATAACCACCTTGCGTTTATTTATTTATTTATTTTTTTCGAAACTGCAAGATAACGAGATTATGGCTTCGGCAAATGGACCTCATTTATGGATCTGCCGTTTCGAAGCTGCTTTGATGTTGTTCACTTGACCTTCTTTCTCTAGATGCAACATTCTGTGCTCTTGTTCTGCAACACACTGACGGCAGATCAGCAGTTATATCGTTCCTTTATCGAGTATTTTAACCGCACGGCTTCTATGATGCCATTTTCCTGACGTCTCTCGCGCGAAGTCCTCCGAGTCGTCTTCTAAATTTTTGGGGAAAAAAGTCCTGCTTACCTCTGCGTTGGCTTTTTTTTGGGGAGAGGGTGGAAAATGAGAAGAAGGAGAGATTTCAGGATTCTTCATCTGAAACATTTTGCCATTTACGCCATTTGGCCGACGCCCGTATTCACTCAACTAAGCAGCTGAGTGTTAAGAGCCTCGCTCAAGGGCCCGGTTTTGTGGTGCTGGGATTTAAACATCTCACCTCCTGGTCCAGAGTAAGATGCCTTAACCTATGAGCCTCCACCTCCATAAAGTATCAACCACCTCAGGTAAAAGTATAAAAGTTCTCACTTTTCCTCTCAGTGGGGTTTACACTCGTACTTTCACCAAAGCTCCTCCTGGTTTCCTCAAGCTTAGTGAGGAACAGCATGATAGTCTGACATGAAGAAGTCAAAAGTAAAATATGACATGTTCATTTGTAATGAATTTCCCATGATTAAAAATCGTTTTAAAGTACATATATTTAACTTAAGGACAAGTCAAATAGAGACTCAAAACAATTGACATCCGCATTTATATCATGTTATAATGAGCTTCACTTGTGGAAAGATGTTCCACGAGGTTTTGTGGAGATTTGTGGAGCTTCATTCAGCTACAAGTGTGTTAGTAAAGTCATGTGATGTAGGTGAGAAGGTGAGAAGGTCTGGGGTGCAGTCACCATTCACATTCATTCCGATAGTGTTCAATAGGTCTTGGAGCTGTAAAACAGGAGATCTTCCACATTATCCAACCCATATAAAGCAGATCTTCATAAAGCAGGCTTTGTGATCAGGATCGTGTCCAAATAGTGCAGTTCTTATAAATCACTACTTTAACTTTTGATATTTAAGGTTGTTTAGAAAAGCAAGAACTTTTATATTTTCATTCAAGTAAAAATGTTAATGGAGGAGTTTCACTGGAGTAGAACTGAAGCTGCTTCGTGATTCACATGTCGTGAAAATTCTCCATTAAAATGAATGCAAATCAATTAAAAACCGACGTCCTGGACAGAGAAACACACAGAGACTGCAGTTACCTGATACTCGGCTTTACGAGAAAAACCTAAAGCAAGTTGGCGAATGCGCAGTATCTTTATGCAAAATGCGCGTTTTTGCGATATCTGGAGGTTTTTTTACGCCTCACAGATACAGTTTACGTTTTGAACAGGTTTTGCATGTTGTTTCAGGTTCTCCAGGTTTCTTCTTGTATGTGTTGATAAATAAATTAAATTTTATTCCGTACTGTGTTCGTCAGTCACTGTATGGTTCGCCTCTGCCACATAACTGGACGTAGGCCAATTTTAAAGACTGATTAGTTCTGCAAAGTGCTTTTTGGACCCAACCTGCACTCCCTCCAGGAATCCCTCACATACTTGTCCAATAAAGCTGATTCTGATCATACCAGATTAAATCTCACTGTTCTCATGCCCAGTGTTCCTGGAATTGGGAATCCGCTCTGACACTGACCAGGATGAAGCAGCTTCTCAACATAAACAACGAAAGGACATTTTTTTCATTTCTGTTTTATGTAGTTGCATTAATTAGTGGGTAAATGTTTTAAAGAGGGGATTGAGGGGATTGACCGTATTTACAGGAGAAGATAGCAAAACGTTGCAGCTGGAGTTCCCATACTAGCGGTCATAACCTCATGTGGGGTGAGAAGGGGGTGGTCACTCATCCTCCTAATATGGCCTTTAAAGAAACTCAATGTATATGGTTGTTGTGAACTATGACGAAAGAAGATCTAATGCTTTGTAATATTATCAGCCGAACCATCTGATGTGCTGCACAAACACTGGAGGTCCAGAAGTTCCATCTAATCGTGCTAAAAAAACAAATATCACACATGGCCTGACCACATTAAGCCACATGCACTTCTCCTCACTTTCTTCTCTTATGCTGTAACATTACAATTTCTCTAAGATCTAAACATTCCCATGCACCGTTCCAGCAAGACGAAGCTCCTGTAGACTTCCAGGAGCTTAATGAAGACATGAATGCCTGTGTGCTGGTTGGCGTGAAAGAAATCGAGTTTCCTGCAGCCAGCTCTGACCTCCTGAACCCATCTGAACACTTTCAGGATGAACTGGAGATTCATCAAACATCAGGGGTCTGATCTCACTAATGCTCCTGTAGCAGAATAAACACTAATACCCAAAGCCATGCCCCAAAATCTTAAACATTCCTGGGAAAGAAAAGTTGAGCAAAAATGGGGAATAATACAGTAAAAGAATAATTCCAAAAAGTTCTGCGGAGTCCAAATGTGAGATTTTTGTCCCGATCAGAAGAACTTGTGTAAGAAGGAGAACAGGAGAGAAGATGTGATCAGACTTCCTCACCCCCACACTCACACATGGAAGTGGAAGCTTAATGTATTGGCGTTTTTTTGGAGCAGTGAAGGATCCGGAATGTGAAAATAAACCAACACGGCTCCAATTCGTGGAGCGACTTCACCGTACAACAAGACGATGATCCGAAGCGCACGTCTGAGTTTTGTAAGAGTTATTTAGAGAGCAGATGTCTGGAGTGATATCTATCATGTTACCACCTGCCCAGCCACTGCACATCAATCCTACTGAACTGCTCTGAGATGAACTGGATCACAAGAAAGAAAGAAAGAAAGAAAGAAAGAAAGAAAGAAAGAAAGAAAGAAAGAAAGACATCCCAGACTAGTGAAGAACATCTCTGGTTTTAGTTGAACGTTTAGAATTTCAGCTGAACGTTTGGATAAATGAAGCATCCGGATGCTGAGAGTGTGTGTGTGTGTGTGTGTGTACAGCTGTTCTTCATGCTAAGGGAGGATTTTTTAATGGAAATAAAGTGGAACATCTGGACACATTATTGATTTGTTCAGTCAGATGAAATCTTCATACCATTGCATTAGCGAGTTTGTTGCATAGAAACAAAAGGAATATACATGTGTCTCTCCAACACCATAAACTAGGTGTAAATTCACTTTTATTTGATCATATTAATAAACTTATAAATACTTTTCTACCTGGGAAATTTCAGTCTTCCTCTTGGGAATATAATGTTCCTTTACCATTCATATTATATTCAGTGAATTATGTATATATGATTGTTGTTTTTCTTTAATTTTTTAGTTTTTTCTTTACATACAGTATCACTCCTCATGGAATTACTGTGACATCTAGATGATAATTCAGCAAATAAATAATCTGTGGCTTCTCAAAATCCTTCCCACATTAAAAAAAGAACATTTGACATCTATCAACATTTTTTTTTTCAAAATTGGGATTATAGTAAAAAGCAAAATCTCTTTTATCCTCTAGTATCTTTATAACACGGCCTCGTTGCGCGACCGCGACATACGCAAACAATTAAACGAATCAATAAAATCCACCATCGTTGCCAAACACGATCAGCACCTTCGCTCGAGTGACCACTAGATGGTGGAACGAGTTCTCCTTCTGTCCATGACGACTACATCACGACCTGTGTTTTACACAACCACTGTTTAATTCTTCACATTTCACATTTAACATTTAACAAAGTGGCTCGACAATACAAAAAAAAAGAGGCGCAAAGACACACAAAGCATTTCGCAGTGCAGTGGAAACGTGTGTGTGTGAGAGAGAAAGAGAATTAAGAGCTTTTAGGTGGAATGACATTAAACAGGCTTCTCAAATGCAATGTAACATTCACTTACATTATGGATGTCGATGGGACAATAAATTATATTTATATATATATATATATATCTATATCTCCTACGTACTTTATATACAGTGTGCAATCCGTCTTCGAAAAATTTTACAGTACCATTTATTTGTGCTTTACGCTGTATAACCTCATCAAAACCTAAAGTAAAACAACCCACTCGACCTGATGGTTTGTAAATACTTGCATGTTGCATCAGACAACCTGTAGCAGCAAGCTTGTCACACACACACACACACACACACACACACACACACACACACACACACACACACACACACACACACACACACACACACACACACATACATGCCTACAGATAGAAAACACTGGTCATGTCATGTAAAAAAAAAAACACTTCAGTTTAGACAGAAAGACCAGAACACCTTTCTCTATAATAAGAACCAGATTCTGTTAAACATAAAATTCCCTCATTCATTTTGTAAACACAAACACCAACCTAAGTGGAACCATATCAGGAGATTCCTTTTTTTTTTCCCTGGCTGCCCTTTTGGACAGTTTGCTCAAGAATCTCTGTAAACATGACACACTGACGAACTAGGAGGTGGCGAAGAAACAGAAAGGGCGACGTTTGAGGATCGATGCATGTGCACTGATTATAGAAAATACCACAGAGTTCTATGTCCGTATCCAAAGCCTTTCGAAACAATCGCAATTGTTATATTAGAACGTCGTCGTACTGCAGAATTGAATAGAAATGTTAATTTGGGAAGGTTGAAGTACGCAGACTGGGCAACTTTTACTTTTTTTTTTGTTTTGTTCCTCCCCTTTTCATAAGTGCAGCTGGTTATAGCACAGCAAGCCAGCAAACCTTCACCTGTTGCTCCTCGTCACGTCAGAAGCTCAGATTTCCTTCGCCTTCAGACAAGGGATTGCAGATGTATGTGTGTGTGTGTGTGTGTGTGTGTGTGTGTGTGTGTGTGTGTATATATATATAATATATAATATGTAAAGAAGTCCCTGCTTTTAAAATACACACTTCAGCGTTTGAATGGAATGTAGTAAGTGTAAGAAAATGAATAATATAAAATAAGGTTGCTGGTCTCAGATCAGCTACACTCATTTAACGTAGTGTTCATTAGGAGGTTTTTTTTTTCCCTGGAAGTGTTAATGGTGGTGAAGACATGTGCCAGAGTGTCATGAGGTAGCTTACATGTAACGTGTGTCCTTGTAGTATAGAAACACGTTCCAAATGTCAAGCTTTGCCCTATACCTTGTACCTAAATATTCATGGAAGCGGTCGTTTCTCCGCAGTCGTATCGGACTCTATATCTGCTCGATATTCGGAGCAAAGGTCGCTTGTGCGGCACGTATCGTATTCCGTTTGTTCTCTTACCCAATTGTTCTGATGTTTCAAATCCAAACGCGATGGCAAGGGGAAACAAAAATGTTGAGAAATGGGATTTCTATACACAATAAATAGTTAAATCATGGAGGAACACTGTGTTCTATTACAATTCCCATTGGTGTTGGAGGAACCAGCAGGTAACGAGCAGGTCCCGAGTTCTACCGTTCCACAGTCCGATAAACCCGTTGACTTAGTCTGGTTGCTGTAAATATATTCCGTTTTGTTTGAAAATGGAGGCCTTTTTCTGCACAAGATTTCTTGGAAAGCGCATCTGAACTCTGGGCTCCTGCAGTAGATCATTGGGTTGAAGGCCGAGTTAGCGTAACCTATCCAGTTCAAGACTTTATACACACTCAACTTGGGGACTTCTGTTTCCAACCCTATTATGACCACGTTTAAGATAAAAAACGGCAGCCAGCAAAGCGTGAAGATGCCCATGATGATCCCGAGCGTCTTCAAGGCTTTGTGGTCTTTGAGGCCGAACCTGGTCTTGCGATTCCGAACCTCGTTCCCGTCCTGCCCACATATGTTTTGCTTCCGAATATGACCTTCTACGCGGTAGATGTTTCGGAGCTGCCGCCGAGCTTCCAGGTAGACCCGGGTGTAGACAAATATCATGATAATGAGTGGGACGTAGAACGAGATGATGGAGGACGTAAACCCGTAGGTTTTGTTGATGTTGAATTCGCAGCAGGTCGGGTCATGCAGGCAGCACGTCGCATCGGTACTGTTCGAAACCCACCAGTTCATGTGGATAGGCAGAAATGATATGAGACCGGCCACCAACCACACGATCAGAATCACCCAACAGGCCCGGCGTTTGGTCAGAAGCGTATGGTAACGAAGTGGCCACATGATCGCCAGGTAGCGGTCCAAGGCTATGATGCACAAAGTCTCGATGCTAGCGGTTACACCCAGTACGTCTGCTGACAACCAGAATTTGCAGAAAAAATTCCCAAACTTCCACTTCTCGAGGAGGATATCACAAGCCCCGAAGGGCACAACTAGAAGCCCCATGACCAGGTCAGCACATGCCAGAGAGCTGATGAAGCAATTAGTGACCGTCTGCAGACGCTGGAAACGTGCGATCGCTGTAATAACCAGAATGTTCCCGAAGACGATAGCCAGGACTAAGAGTCCTATCACAGTGGCCAGGATCACAGTCTCTGCATCACTGTAGGGCTGATGAGGATGAGGGTTGGTTTCATTGGAGCAATTCAAATTTTGTTCCTCCATGATCTACAGACACAAAGAGAGCCAACGTCAAATAAAGCAGAATGAGCCAATGAATTTTACACAGCATGAGAGCTTCGAAGAAATCATTTACCATCTAAAATAAGATCAAGACGATTAATTGATCACCAACAAAACAAAAGAAACGAATCGCGAGTGGTGTTTAATTTTCAGCTTTAAAAAAAAGTTGAGGAGGACAGAAATGATGAAAAAATCCATTATCTAATATCTCCTGCAGCTTCACACAAAAATCAAGTGCTGATAACTTGTGCATCCTGACAAAAAAAAACAAAAAAACAAAAACACATCAAATCATAAAGTTGTGAACTGATAAGGACTTTGATTTGAAAAGAATATCTGATAAATTAAGTGAACCAGCCCCTGAACAGCCCCCAAACCTGCATAACCTTCTGAAACATAAACCACTGGTTGAGATGTTTACAGTCAGCCAAAAAGATTGCAGATCATCATCTCAAATCATAATAGGTCATCATATTTGTGTAAGAGTGTAAGAACATTAATCTTAAGTCTGTACTCACCTAAAGAGGTATTGACACTCATCCGGTGGAACTCCTGTCAATTCTTCAAGCCATAAAATAATCCTTTAGATAAAAGTCCTCATAAAAATGTCCTTTCAGAAAGTCAGTGTGTGTTTGTCTCCTTCTCAAGACGAACGGGGTGTTTATTGGGTCATGTGCCCTTCCTCTTTCTACTTTCCTTTTCTGTCTTCCTTCCCCTCTCTCTCTCTCTCTCTCTCTCTCTCTCTCTCTCTCTCTCTCTCTCTCTCTCTCTCTCTCTCTCTCTCTCTCTCTCTCTCTCTCTCTCTCTCGCTCTCTCTCTCTCAGAGCACTCACGGCATTTGAACACACGAGGTCTCGATGACTGAATGTGCCTCTTACACACAGCGAGAGTCTTATAGCAGCTGGTGACCTCACACCCTGAACCAGCCAACCAGAAGCGGCACTTCCTCTAACGCTCCAGATAAGTGTGTTTAAAAAGAGTGATAGTGTCTTCTTTCTGATTAAGACAAAAGGAAGCAACTAATCCAGTGTACGCTGTCTATATATGGGGCTTTTGTGGTTTCTGTGGCCAGGAAATATTTTCAACATAAAGAACGAAAACAAAAGAAAGAAAACAGAGAAAGCATGAAAGAAAGAAAGGAAGAAAGAAAGAAAGAAGCACAAATAAAATCAAGTAAGCTAGAAAGAAATAAAGATAAAAAAATTAAGAAAGAATGAGAGAGATATAAAGAAAAAAAGCAAGCAAGCAAGCAAGCAAGAAAAAAAGAAAGAAAGAAAGAAAGAAAGAAAAAAAGAAAGAAAGAAAGAAATTGTGAGAAAAAAAAAAAAAACTGGAAGGAAGTCAGGAAGAAATAGATACTGTGGAATAAAAAAGGAGAAAAGACAAATTGGAAAAAGAACAATTGAAGTACAGTATTATAAAAGGAAAGGTAAAAGGCAGGAAGGATGAAAGAAAAAAGAAGCATATTATGAAAAAAACAGAAAGCAAGACAGAAAGACAGAAAGAAAGAAGGTGATACTGTAGTGCAGCATGATATCAGTAAAGTGTAAAGAGCAGCAGTGATGCTGCTTCATATTTATTCCGGGTATGTGAATGATATTATTATGTTAATAAAGAAATCTCCATAATTCAGGAAGTGGATCTGTGACTCATCCCTAGTGTTCTCCTGATCACTAAGCAGGAGAAATTCCAGGTAGACAGACAGAAAGAAGGGAGACAGAAAGTAGGGAGAGAGAGAGAGAGAGAGAGAGAGAGAGGAAAAAGAAAGAAATAATATTGTGAATGCAAGTATATTGTGAAACAAAGAAAAAGTGTAAAGAATTCAGAAAGAAATGAATAATGTTAAATAAAAAGAAGAAGAAAGGAAAAAGTGGTAAAAAAATGAATAATTGAAGTACAGCCGCAAAATGTTAATAAAAACAGAATGCAATGATCCCAAACCCATATTTTATCTACAATAACACAATTATTAAATGTTAAACTCAGGAAATGTACTACACTAAGGTCATTTTGAATTTGATGGCTGCCTTTGGAGAAGCATTTTGTAACTAAAGAAGTTGATTAACAGCAGGTCAGTAAGATGTTCGGGTATAAATAGTGCATCCTAGAGAGGCAGAGTCTCTCAGAAGTAAAGATGGGCGGAGCTTCACCAATCTGTAAAAAATTGTGTCTACAAAGTATGGAAGAATTTGAGAAAAATGTTCCTTAACATTAAATTGCAAAACAGTTAAATATCTCATCATATACAGAACATAATATCACCAAAGGTTTCAAAGAATCTGAAGAAAACTCAACACACCAAGGACGAGGGTGAAAATCAATATCGGCTGGCCGTGATCCTCCGGCCCTCGGGCGGCACTGCATTTAAAACAGTCATGATTCTGTAATGAAAATTACTGCATGGGCTCATTAACGCCTCCAGAAATCATAGTCTGTAAACACAGTTTGCCGTGTCATCCACAAATGCAGACTAAATCTCTATCCTGCAAAGAAGAAGGCATGCGTGAACATGATCCAGAAACGCCACCATCCTCTCTGAGCCAAAGCTCATTTAAAATGGACTGAGGCAAAGTTCTGTGGTCAGATCAATAAAATGTAAATTTCTTTTTGGAAACATGTCCTCCAGACTAAAGAGGAGAGGGACCATCTGGCTTGTTATCAGCTCTCAGTTCAAAAAGCTGATTGTATGGGAGTGCATTAGTGCCTGTAAAATGGGCATTGGTTCCATTGGTTCCATTGTACATTGGTTCCATCAATGCTGAACAGTATATACTGTATATATATATATATATATATATATATATATGCATGTGTGTGTGCGTGTGTGTGTGTGTGTGTGTGTGTGTGTGTTTTAGAGCAATGAATGCTTTCATCCAGAAAACGACTTTTTCAGGAAAGGCCTTGCATATTTCAAACTTTTGGTGCCTCATGAAACGAAAAACACAACAAAGGACACTCAGAACTGTTGAGCAGCTAGAATGCTGTATCACACACATATGGGACAATGTTCCTCTTACAAAACTTCAGCAACTGGTCTCCTTAATTTCTAGATTTATATGCACAGAAGACATGATGCTACACAGTAATAAACATGGCCCTGTCTCAACTATTTTTTTAGTTGTGTTGCAGCCATCAAAGGAAGTATATAATGAAACAAAGTAAAGTAAATAATTATATTGTGGAACAAATAAAGAAAAAGTGGAAGGAAGGAATAAAGGAAGGAAATAAATAAAGTACACTATATAAGAGAGTATATTGTGAAACACAAAGAAAAAAGTGCAAATAAGGTAGAAAAAATGTGGACTGTGAAATAAAAAAGAAGAAAGAAAAAGTGGAGAGTGAAAGATTTAAGTATATGAGGAAAGAAAAAAGACCTATAATAATATAAGAATTATAATAATCAAAAAAAGAAGAAAGAAAGAAAGAATTATATTGTGTAATAAATTAAGAAAAAGTGGAAAACTAGAAGGAAAGAAACAAAAGAAAAATCAAAGAACTTGAGGAACATTTTCTTGGTTTCATCTTGAAAGTCAAGTGGAGGTTTTGAGGCCCTTTATTTATTTCAGTGCGTTTTTTCCGGATTTCGAAGGCGGACCCCGGTTGAGGTTCTGTTTTGGAGAAAACATCTCAGTGTAGATCTCATTGCACTGAAGTTCATTTACTTTTGCGAGATCTAATTCTGTTGTGACATGGTGGAAAGAGAAGTGATGGTTCAGTGGATTCAGTTTCACCACTTTAGATCAGAAAATTATGAGCAGGAAATACGACATCTCTCTCTATTCATCCAGACTAACATTTTTATTTAGAAATCATTTCGAATGAAATAAATAAAAGGCTAATTATGGTATTTCTATAGATTGTGATCAGACATATCGGATGTCTAGATTGTAAAAAAACAAAACATTTCTACCAAACAATTTTACTTAATTATTTATTTATATATTTATTCACATTTTTAGAACATCCTCCTATTTCGTTATGTTTGTTCCTTCTTGTACACAATACGGGTGATAATAAAGTATTGTCATAAAGTGGCAATTTTCCAAAACAATTTGTTCTGCAACTCTTTCTGTAGCGCAGGTTAATTACTACAGAAATGAAACAATGTGCAGTTTAGCGGTACAGAGAACGTGTTACCAGGCAAAGCCACATTTCCTATTCATCATGTTCATGTTTTTGTCTGCTTGTCAGAACCATACAAATTTGTGTATCTTGTATTAGAGCAGTTACAACTTGGTGCTTTGAGTCCAATTCTCTCATACTGACCACTGGATGTTCCACGTGGACCTCATGGTGAAGAGTCTCTTAGGATTTGAGAATGAATTCAATTTTCCAACATAATAACGACCCCAAACACACGACAAGATGACAACGGCCTTGCTGAGGAAGCTGAAGGTGAAGGTAATGAAGCGGCCAAATATGTCTCCAGACCTGAACCCTATTGAGCACCTGTGGGGATCCTCAAGTGGAAGGTGAAGAAGCTCCATGTGGCCAACATCCAGCAGCTCCGTGATGTCATTATGGAGGAGTGGAAGAGGATCCCAGCAACATCCTGTGCAGCTCTGGTGAATTCCACACCCAGAAGGATTAATGTTATGCTCACATACAATATTGACACTTGTGGACATGTTCACTGAGGGTGTACTCACTTTTGTTTCTAGTTATTAAGACAATAATGGCTGTATGTTGAGTTATTTTTAGAGGACAGTACATTTTTACTGCTATACAAACTGCACATTGATACTCTAAGATATATTTAAGTTTTATTTCTATATTATTGTCCCTCGAGAACATATAATAAAATGTTTGCTGAAATGTGAGGGGTGCACTCACTTTTGTAAGATTCTGTATATATCTATGTGAATTATTCTGCACAGGAAGTCTGACCTGATCCGACGGTAAAATGTTTACATTAGAACAGAAATATAGCGTTATTCCCTCTGCACGCTTCAAATTCCTGGTTGTTGAGTTCACACGCCGGTTTTATCCTCAAGCGACACCTTCAGCCTTCACCTGCTCAAACGTGTCCCGCCTCGAATGTACTGCGCTTTAAATAAAGTGCCCTAAAAGTTTCTATAAACATTTCTAAGCAAGTTTTTCCTAGTTTTTACAGCTTTTGTTTATATTATATTTTTTTGTACATTCACTTTGATGGCATTTGGCAGACGCTCCCTAAGGGTGAAGTTCGAAAATAAGTCACGTGGATGTATTTTGGACCAGCTGAAGATGTTAAATGTCTTTCAGAATTGAGGTGTTCGGATGCAGTAGCCATTAAGGACGCCCCTGACTAAAAAAAAGGATGTACAGAAATCGTTCTCACTGCCGGAAAATCAGGAAGCCGACTCGAGGTCGCGACGGACTTGAACAGGAAACGTGGCGGGAACATCAAACGCTTCAATGCTGCCAAATTCAGGAAAGACGCTCCTCTGTGTGTTTTTTATAACAAAATGACAATCATCGAGAATGTGTCCTGTGTAGAGAGTTGCTTAAAAAAGTTTCCGGTGTTACTGACGTTTGGAGACTTCTGGGATTGAGACAATATGGGACATTCCAGTATTTACATTACAATAAACATGTTTTACAATCTTTTTTTTTATTAAGGTACAGATTTATATTATAAATCTAACATAATCTGGAAATGTAAATATTTGACTTGTCGTTTATATAATATATAAATAATATTTACAGCAGATGGTGGCGGAGGTCAGGCAGAAACCGAGAACTCCATCTTGGTCCTGTTCTTATAAATTGTGGGGTCTTGGTGTCCCTCAGATGCCTTAAAACCTGGCAGTAGAACGGTGGGGCCCCTGGGAATAAAATCTCGATGCACAATTCCGTGAATGTGTAAGAAGACGGTGAGCATGCACTCGGTCGAGTGCAGACCTGATGACTGGCTCTCCACTGTGCAGACTGTTGCTTCGTCTCAGGGTTATACCCGTGCACCCAAGTCTTGTCACCAGTACTGATCCTCGACATGAAAGTCTTTGTTGACTTTGATGCAACGTTCCTTCTGATCCTAATGTTAACAAGTTAAAATCACGTTAGGATCGCCTGGACTGTTCCGTATGACATGCCGACGATGGCAGTAATGTAGACCGTTCTCCGACGATCATCATGCACAACTAGCCGAACGGTTGAAAAAATATTTTTAGGGGTTGAGCTTGGTGAAGGTCTTCCTGATCTCTTGTCACGTTCCAGCGATGTTCTTTTGCTTTTGAAGTGCGTGTGACAATCAAAACACCTCGAAAGTCTCGTTGCAGCATTGCCGTAAACTTGCCGAACTGTGTCAATCGTCTCTGTGGGAGATTTGCCCCGAAATTTACACTGGCAACATGCTGTTGAAGATGTAATCGCAAATGTAGTAACGCACTTGGTCAAAATAGCAGCGGCTGCAAAGTGTCTGACGTACACAGGAAGATGTCTTTTGGCACACTGACTTATGAAGGTCGGTGCTCCCTGAGACTGTGCGTGCAGCCGTGCTGCCATCTGTTGGCCTGTTACAAAACTAGTCTTTTGATACCACCTACAACTGCATCATCTAGACAATGTAGAACATCATTTGTACCATCAATTTTATCCAAACTTGTCTTCTTTATTCTTGTCTTATCTTGTTTTGTGTCCATTCCTATTTTCATCTTCTCTTATCCTGTTCTGTATTTGTCTCGTCTTGTCTTATATTTATCTGATCTTGTCATCTCATGTCTTATTTTTATCTTGTGTATATTTACATTTTGATGCCCTTATTCAGAGCAACTCATGTTGATCTCATGTACAGTATATACACTGAGCAGTTGAGGGTTAAGGGCCTTGCTCAAGGGCCCTGCAGGGGATTAGTGGTGCTGGGATTTGAACTCAATCAGAAGTTATTTGTTTTATCTACTGAGGTACCATGTTACAGCGTGTCCTGTCTCGGCACTGTTTCTTGGCACGGGCAAACTAGGCCTAGGTTGCCTATGGTGCAAACAGCGGTGGGGGTGGCGGTGGTGTGTGTGTGTGTGTGTGTGTGTGTGTGTGTGTGTGTGTGTGTGTGTGCGTGTGGGGGGTAACAATAGGAATGTCACTTATGGTGCCTAACCTTTACCAGCTCAATAATTTAAAGGTTGTGGGTTTTTTTACCACATACATCTATAAAGCTATACTGCACCATTTCTCGTTCTGGTTCGCGTCAAGCAAGAGACGTTTTTCTAGACAGGAAGCGTAATGCGTGATTGCCGAATGAGGAAGTGGTTAAGATACATAGGCGATATCTAACACGAAAACCACAATCATCTCGCAGACATGCACAAGTTTAGACGTCCACATGAGACTTAACCGATAACCGATATAAGCTGACTTTCTTGCTGGTCTTCCTGCAGGACGCATGGGGTGCAGGTTTTCTTGCTTTTGTCCTCTGTCACCTCCGGGTTGGTGCCCAGGCAGCTCGATCTTGTCTGCATGAACCTTCCTGAGGAAAACGAAGATCAGAAAATTGCTCTGTTTACTCAACCTTCACCCTCATGTTTTTGTCTTCGCTACTCGTGTTGGCTCGAATCGCCGTCCCTCATGGCTGCTTAATAATAAAGGAATAAAATACACAATGCGATGTGTAAACTCCTCCATCCTGAGGAAATCGCTCGCTGCCACTGGAGACTCCTTCCATTAATATTACACTCAGATTAAATGAAGCGACTGTAATAAAGGAACGGTTGCTATGGAAACAACAGCATGATATAGACTTGTGAGTTGTTACATCACTACGTCAGAACCATGCTGTTCTGGATAACTAATGTAAAAGATATCTGAAAGATTATTCTGTGTGTGTGTGTCTGTGTGTGTGTGTGTGTGTGTGTGTGTGTGTGTGTGTGTGTGTGTGCGTGTGTGTGTGTGTGTGTGTGTGTGTGTGGCCATCTTTTATCATCTTTTCAAAGAGCAAATGTCGATGTAAGTAAAAAGAAAAATCTGCTGGTTTTGACATTGTGGGGACATTTCACTAGTGTCCACAAGCTTAAATTAGTTTTTGGTACAAAAGAAATTAATTCATAGAGAGTTTGAGGTTTAGTTTTAATGTAGCATTAATTATCTAATAATTATAATCATGTAAAAGAGCAGCATTGATGCTGTTTTATATTTCTGGTTTCATTTTTGCTTATGCTGCAATATAATTGCGTAGCCCGAATGCAGATGGAGACTTCACAAATAATGTTATTCTAGTTTTCTCAAGAACCCGACGTGATACAGAAATTACAATTACATAATTGTGTTAGGTAATATCTAGTTATATCAGTGAAAGTTGCCGAGGAAATAAAAGTTATCATGCGATTTGTTGGGCAGGTTTGTGAAATATGTTTAGTTCATAAAAATATACAGATAATTCATTTGTGTGTGTTTCCTGCCCCTTGGCCTGGCCAGGATTAATTCAGACAGACAGACAGACAGACAGACGGACTTTTTAGCTTTTATAAACATAAACAATGTTGTTTATGATGTATTCAGCCCCTTTACTCTGATACCCCTAAATAAAATCCAGTCCAATCAATTTGCCTTTAGAAGTCACCTAATTAGTAATTCCAGTCTACTTGTGTGTACTTCAATCCCAGTATAATTACAGCTGTTCTGTGAAGTCCACAGAGGTTTGCTAGAGAACATTAGTGAGCAAACTACATCATGAATACTGAAGAACACACCAGACAGGTCAGGTATAAAGTTGTGGAGAAGTTTTAAAAAAAAGGTTTAGGTTATAAAAACATATCCCAGGCTTTGAACATCTCACAGAGCACTGTTCAATCCATCATAAGAAAATGGAAAGAGTGGCAAGAAGAAATCCATTGTTGACAAAAATTAATAAAAATTCCCATTTGCAGTTTGCCACAAGCCATGTAGGGGACACAGCAAACATGTGGAAGAAGGTTTTGTGGTCAAATGAGACCAAAATTGAACCCTAACAAAACCTAACACTGCACATCAGCCTGAACTCACCACCCCCCACCGTGAAACATGGTGGTGGCAGCATCATGCTGTGGGGATGCTTTTCTTCAGCACGGACAGGGAAGCTGGTCAGAGTTGATGGGAAGATAGATGGAGCTAAATACAGGGTAATGCTGGAAGAAAACCTATTAGAGGCTGCAAAAGACTTCAGACTGGGGCGGAGGTTCACCTTCCAGCAGGAAAACGACTCTAAACATACAGCCAGCGCTACAATGGAATGGTTGAGATCAAAGCATATTCATGTGGCAAGACTTGCTGTAAACAGTTCTCATCCAATCTGATTCAACTGGAGCTGTTTTGCAAAGAAGAATAGACAAAAATTACAGTCTGTAGCTGTGCAAAGCTGGTAGAGAAGTACCCAAAAAGACTTGCAGCTGTAATTGCAGTGAAAGGTGGTTCCACAAAGGGGGCTGAACACATCTTCCACTTCACAATCATGCGATACTTTGTGTTGGTCCATCACATAAAATCCCAATAAAATACATTTAAGTTTTGTGGTTATAACGTGACAAAATGTGAATATATTCAAGGCATATAAATAAACTCGAACGTACTGAATGCTTTCGCTTCATATTCCAATGAGATCAGTGAAAACAAAGACGCGATTTATTCCTCATGAATCGTTCGGGAAAATGTTAATCAAGATATATACCGGGAAATGAATTATTCTTTGACAGAGACATGATGTTCTCTAGAGTACATGCCAACGAGATGGAAAGATCGAGAAGGAAATGCAGGTTTTTTTTAAAGAGCAGGCAAAACGAATCCAAACGGCAAAACAGGTTCAGGGTCAAACAAATCAGGGGAAAGTGAGGGATCAGGAAACAGGAGCAAGGCCACACCGGGTCAACAGATTCACAATCCTCTAGTTGTTTATTACAAACTGAATGTATACAAAGGTCAAAATGTACTAACAAACCATAGTGCAACCTGAAACCAGAAGAGACATAGCAGGAAACACGAGAGAGACACAGCAGGAACCAAAATAAAACAATAATCCTGACAGTCCTCATATCATTTGAATAACAAATTTTGTTCTATTGTGGAACACTTGAAAGTCTTGTTCCTCAAGGTGCAGCTTTTATTTAAATCTATAGATCGGAACACTCGATGTTCCTGAGGTTTAGATTTAGAATATACACTGTAAAAATATTACGTTTATTTTACAGTTTACAGTTTTGTTAAAATGACAACAAACTGTTTATTGAAACATGTAACATGATTTAACAAATAAATTCTGTAGATACAATACAATAATTATGTTTTTTTTTTTTTTTTTCAGATTTCTAATGTCAATGTAAAATAAAATTTACTGTAGACATTTTTTTTTCTAATTACCCTGCTGACACCACTAATCTTGTCACGGATTATCAGAGATCTGTATAACAACTGAGCTATCATAGTTAAATTGTTTTAATAATAGTTAATTATATTCCTTTTTTTATTTGTTCAGGTTGTTGCAATGATAAGTCAACAGGAAGCCATCAAAATAAAGTGTAACCACTCTATGTGCTATGACAACAATCGCTCCATTGACTAACAAGGTTTTCGATTTTCTTAGTAGCCATTTTTGTCTATTATACTTTTTCACATGGTTTCTTTATATCTAATCTTTGCACTACCTACAACCAGGCTTTATTGTGAAATTTGTGTTTACATTAAGTAAATAAAGTAAATGAGACTACACAATACAAAATATTAGACTCTCCTTAACATGGATATACAACTTAGAAAACAACATGAGCTTTAAACCAGTTATTAATATCGTCTATATAGAAGGCAATCGCTCCAAAACCAAATCAGTAGACAGGATATTTTTTATTCTTTAGTATATTGATTTGTCTGTAATACACCAAAATCTGATCTACTTAATAAAGAATTATTGTACAATATTTTACAGTTTGTTGGGTGCGCAATATAATTTCGTAAATAAAGTCAAATGAAGCAATCGTTAAATGTTTTAAAAACGATGCCAATTTTTTTTCTCTCACAAAACCATATCACATTCTGTGAGCAGAAAAACAGAGCAGAACAATCGTTTTTGAGGCATCGGAACACCCCTGAAATGGTGGAAGCGCCTGGGAATAAGCGCATCATAAGAACGCACTTCTCTGATGTGTTCCAGATAAGAGGAAGCAACACATTTGTGAGGTAAAAAGTGTTCAAAGCTAATGTTGACACGGCTGCCTCTGAAGCTAAGAAATGAACAATACATTACATGGGAAGAATGTTATGCTAACACTAAATTATAAGCCCCCTTTTTGTAATCTGAGTTCATTGGCTCTGTGCTGCCGAAGTCAAGTTCAAAAGACCTGGTGTTGGAGACTCTCCAGTCCAGGAGCCGGTTCTTGTTAACACCCTGAGGGCGATTGAAGCTCGAAAATTGTTGCACGGATTAAAGCTTTAGGCAAATATACTTAATTGTAAGTAAATATAAGTGAACAGTAAAATGTTATATACTTACAACATAATTGAGCAGCCCTAATTCCTATGATGTCTCTTCTATCCAGCTGAGAAGGATGAGGTTCATCTACAACATGTAATTAAATCTTTAGGCTGGATTTAAAAAAAAACATGATATATTCCAATTATTCCTTTAATTAATAAATAATTAACCAATAGAGATTTATGGGCATAATACTTTTTTATTGAGTATATCTGAAACCTACATGGATTAAAATGCTGTAATCTTGAAAATGTTCCAGGGCCTGTAGTGAATTCTAAAATGTAAGACTAAATTTAAATACTTGTTGTGCAGATAATTTCAACTCTCTGTTGTCCACCTCAAGCTCAAGTGAAGTCTCAACTCCTCATAGAATCACTCCAGTGGACAACAACTGGCATTTTAATTTTGAGATACCCAGGAGTAAAATGCCACCAGAAATGACCAGAAAGCTGAAAAACAAAGAGCAGAACACAGGACGTGAAAGACGTGAACTGGTTTGGCTGATGGTAGTCGAGATCCTGACCATCTGCCCTACACCAGGGAAGAAACATCGGCAGGAAGATTGTATCAACGTATCCTCATTCATTCAGAGATGTTATTGAAGATCAAATTGTAGGTAGCAGATTGTTATGACTCTGTTACCAAGCAGCTGCAGAGTTGCAGAGTCGACAACATGAAAAGGGGGAAAATCTCACTTTACCTGAGAAGACAAGCATCCAGCGCAAGTCAGGGAGAAGATCCACCCTCCAAGATAAGAGTGGAAACCTATGGCTGGATAAATTGGCAGAATTTATACAGAATTTATTTATTACAGAATTTCACCTGGTGGTGAAACTGAGAAGACTCAGAAATGTCTACAAGAAGAATTAAAAAAAATGCACAAAAACAAAAGCAAGAACACCAAAAGTATCGAAAATAAAATGGTGGCGACTTTCTACATTCAGAGAAGCAATATAATAAGTGGAATGGAAACCACTGTTCTGGTAACAGAGTGGTCACATTTGTTCGATGGTTCACTTCAAAGATCTAACAGGTATGGATGTTGACCGAGAAGCTGTTTCAAGTCAATGTAAAAAAAAGTCATTTCATACCTCATGTCCCAAAGCAAAGCATCTAGATGCTGATCTTGCAGTCTGTGTGATGGTTCTTCTGAAATATTTGAATGAAGAACAGGCTGAGATGTTCCTGATGGTTGCTAAAAAGCCATGTGAAGTTGCCCAGCACACCTTACATTGTTGTTTGTGGTATGATATTTTCAAGAAGTTAATTTAAAGGGTAGTCAGACAGAGAAAATTTCCATGTAATCACAGATACACAGATAAGTTGCTGCTGCTGCCGTCAGTGTAATAAACGTTACTCAGGTCGTTAAATAAAAAAGCTTCAGAACAAACGTTGGCAATATTTTAATATGACAAGCATTTTTTATAATCAACTATTAATGGTTCTAGTAACAAATCATAACATGTTACTGTCCATCCAGTGTCAGAATGCACAGAAAAAATGAGGTTTAAATTTACAGCTTAACAACTTTACAGCTTTGTTGTATTGTTTATGTATGAAAGTTGGATTAAGTGTTACAACTGCATTTTTATTGCATTTTAAATCACGAGTCACTTGGATTATACTCGTGCCAAACTGAATGACATGCAAGTCAAATATTCTGGTCTTTAAACAGTCATGATTTTAGTTTTTTTGTAACTTAATGCTTTTGTAGTTTTCTTGTATTTTCGTTTAGATCCCTGACAGCCGGACGGTTAATAATTGCTGTGGACCAGACCATCGTGAAAGATGGCGTCACAAATAGGCATGCCCTTCTAACGATGTTTGTAACCTACTATTGCCTTGACATAAGCTTTCCAGTGGAACTTGGTGCAACTCTGGAGTCCATGCAGAGGTAAGACTTGGACTAGAAAATTTATTTCCTGCTGAAAAACGGCACATGTATTTATGCAAATCCATAGCTGGATAGATCAGACAACTCAATTGTTCAATTATGGTAATTTCATTGCAGCATTTATGAAGTGACAGGAGCAATATGAGCAGACGTTGCTCTTTCGGCATCTGTTGGAAGACAACTGGTATTGGCGACAGACCTGAACTTTCTATTTCTATTCAGTAGATTACAATATTTACCTTTTTTAGATATATATTTTAGGGTAGTGAATGTGCAGTTTGTATATCAGTACAGATTTACTGTCCTCTAAAAATAACAACATACAGCCATTATTAGCAAAATAACTGCCAACAAAAGTGAGTCCACCCTCAGTGATAACAGCTGTACATCATGTTACCAGGCAAACCCACATGTTCTATTCATCATGTTTATGTTTTTGTCTGTTTGTCAGAACCATAGAAATTTGTGTATCTTGTATTAGAGCAGTTAAAATTTGGAGCTTTGAGTCCAATTCTCTCATACTGACCACTGGATGTTCAACATGGACCTCATGGTAAAGAATCTCTGAGGATTTGGAATTAGAATTGTTGCTCTCCACAAAGATGCCGAGGCTGTAAGAAGATCAGTATCACCCTGAAACTGAGTTACAGTACAGTGTTCAGGGTCATACAGAGGTTCTCAAAGACGGGTTCCAATCGGGAACAGACCTCACAAGGGTCCATCAAAGAAGTCGAGTCCTCGTGCTGTGCGTCAGGCGCAGAAGCTGCTTCAAAAAACAGACGCATGAGAGCTGCAGCGTTGCTTTAGTGGCTGCAGAAGCAGAAGGTCCGCTCGTCAGTGCTCAGAAACATTGGAGACTTCGAATGGAGAGTAGAATAGAAAGCTTCTTGCATTGTCAGCATCTTCTCTTAAATACACAGTTTTAGTGTCTTTCAGTATGCTTGTATAAAATTCATTAATGTTTAAACGGTTCATTCTGCTGGTATTGTTTCCTGGGTGGTGGATGAGTGGATTAGCAGCATCCTGGGTGGTGTTTTTTATGTTTAATTTTTGTTTAATATCAATGTTTAATGTGTATATTTTGTTCCGTTTATTGTGTAGGGATGGTTTTAAAAAGCTGTAATTCTCACAGTAAAAACTGTTTATGGAAAAATTGGCAAAGAAAAACCCCAAATAAATTTTGCTAAGATGATTATTAAATGCTTTAAAAGACCAAATCTTTTATTTGCAAATAACAAAAAAAAAACAATTAAAATCAAAATAAAAGTTTTAATGGTTTTATAAAAAATATTTGATGTAGAATTACGGTAATAATCAGTAATTATGGAAAGGATATGACTGTTTTTACTGTTAATGTTTATCTAAATTTTTTCTGTGACGTTTTTTTTTCTTCTAGTTTTTAACAGACATGATCTTTTTTTACGCTTTTTTTTTTTTACAGTGTAGTCTTTCTTGGAGATCCTAATAAATAACTCTTTATGGGCAGTGAGTAGTTTGTTTAGGCAAACAAACATGCTAAAAAAACACCCACGATACAGACGAGGCACAAGAAGAGTGTACAGTGTTGTGTACAGTACAATACGTCCTTCATTTAAGCAAATCAGGATTAATTCGGGGATTAGTATACACAATACGGCCAAAGGTTTGTTGACACCTGACCATATGATCGCTATCTGCTTCTTTTTGAACGTCCCATTCCACATTTAGTGGCCATTTGCTGTTATGATGAGCTCCACTCTTCTGTAAAGATGTTCCACTGAATTTTGTGAAGACTCATTCAGCTACAAGGGTATTATTAAAGTCAGGTCCTGATGTAGGTGAGAAGGTGAGGAGACCAGGGGTGTAGTCACCATTCACATTCACCCCAAATGTGTTGACTAAGGTTGGAGTCCTTACATCATGCATCCCATGTAAAGCAGATCTCAATAAAGCTGGCTCATGGGGCATCATCACAGTGGAACAGGTTTGGGTCTCCTACTCCATCTGTAGGGAAAACATATAATTGTGTGCTTCCAACTTTGTGGTAACAGTTTGAGGAAAAACAACACATGGGTGGAAAAGTCAAGTGTCCCAATTTTTTTGGCCATACAGTGTCCTACTACAGTGTCAATACACATACTCTGACAAGACGAAAGAGGACAAAAATACATTTAACATGCTGTACTTCAGAAAAATGCTGACATTTTGTAAATTAACCTGATAAATTAGCTTGCTAGTTACATTTCTGAAATTAGCTTGGAAAATATGCTAGTTAGTTTATTTTGTGAATTATGTAGCTAATTACATTTTGTACATTAGCTGCTGAAGTGTGTGAAATCCGCAAGCTTGTTCATTTTAAAAGCTATTAAAGATTTGTGTCCTGTTTTTTTTCGTGATGTATTTCATTCTTTTTTGCTTTGCTCTCAACACGAGCTTTATGATCGCGGTAATGAAGCCGGACTCGAGTGGTGAATTCCTTTTTGTTATCATTGATCAAAGGCAGACACAAAACATCGTTCTGTCATCGCTGAGCGAGAGAGCGGCGTTTGCCATGACGCAGAGGAAAACAGGAGTGAAGAACAGACGAGTGAAGCTGCAGTAGTTATAGTGTGGATGGAAAAAGAGGAAGGAAAAGGCAAAGAAAGAGGTCGTTTCCTTTTCCGTGAATTCCGTGACACCAGTTTGAGGGTTGGTCAGAAGAAGAACCTGGTACATGGATACATGACTGATGGAATATTGAGATAGACAACTTGTGGATGTGAAGATAAATGGGGACCAATGCATTATGTTTAATTCTATTTAATGTTAAAATTATACAGAGTTACTAGGAATACTGGGTGGATTAAACTACAGATAACTACATTAGGTTCGAAGGGATGGAGGGATCAGTAGTTGAGGGTAGAGGGAGCAGTGGTGAAGGATGAAGGAATCAGTAATAGAAGGTGGAGGGAGCAGTGGTGGAGGATGGAGGGATCAGTAATAGAAGGTGGAGGGAGCAGTGGTATAGGATGGAGGGATCAGTAATAGAAGGTGGAGGGAGCAGTGGTGGAGGATGGAAATCAGTAATAGAAGGTGGAGGGAGCAGTGGTGGAGGATGGAGGGATCAGTAATAGAAGGTGAAGGGAGCAGTGGTGAAGGATGGAAATCAGTAATAGAAGGTGGAGGGAGCAGTGGTGGAGGATGGAGGGATCAGTAAGAGAAGGTGGAGGGAGCAGTGGTATAGGATGGAGGGATCAGTAATAGAAGGTGGAGGGAGCAGTGGTATAGGATGGAGGGATCAGTAATAGAAGGTGGAGGGAGCAGTGGTATAGGATGGAGGGATCAGTAATAGAAGGTGGAGGGAGCAGTGGTGGAGGATGGAAATCAGTAATAGAAGGTGGAGGGAGCAGTGGTGGAGGATGAAGGGATCAGTAATAGAAGGTGGAGGGAGCAGTGGTGGAGGATAAAGTGATAGGTAATAGAAGGTGGACGGAGCAGTGGTGGAGGATGGAGGGATCGGTAATAGAAGGTGGATGGAGCAGTGGTGGAGGATGGAGGGATCGGTAATAGAAGGTGGAGGGAGAGTGCAGGGTGGAATTAGTGCTGTGACATAGAGTAGTGGTAAACTGTTTTTGACTTTGAAGGTGAGCATCAATGTTTGAAATCTGATGCAGGCAGCTACAGGAAGCCATTAGAGGAAACATGGTGAATGGGGTGGTGTAGGAGGAAGCCAGAAATGCAGCTGCATTCTGTATCAGCTGCAGAGGTCGAATGTCTTTTAGAAGCAGACTTGCAGAAAGCAAGTTGTAGTAGGCCAGACAAAAAACAGATGAATAGTAGATTAAGACTATGTTAGATTAAGAGAGAAGAAGGACAGGTGATGTCTATGATCACGCCAGGCTTGTGTGCAGTGACTGAAGGTGAGATCAGGGGGTTGGTCAAAGAGATCACAGACCTTGACATAGAAATAAATCACTTGGGATCAAAAGCAGTTTAGTTTTGCTTTTGATCTGCCATACACAGTGAGAGATCCTGATCTCTTCCGAGTGTGAAACAACCCGAGTGTGAAACAACACTGAGTGTGAAATGACCCTAGATGTAAAACGGCCCCAAATGTAACATGTGTGTGTAACATGACCCAACCCTGAGTGTGAAACAATCTTGAATGTGAAACAACTCCGAGTGTGAAACGGCCACGTGTGGGAAATGACCCGGAGTATGAAACGACCTCGAGCGTAAGACGATCTAGATGTGGACGATCTTGAGCGTAAAGGACCACGAATATGAAATGGCCTGAATGTGAAATGACCCTGAGTGTGAAACGCCCCTGAACATGAAAGGACACTGAGTGGGAAACAAACGTGAGTGTGAATCGACTCAGAGTGTAAAATAACCCTGAGTGTGAAACGATCTTGAGTGTGAAACAACTCCGAGTGTGAAAATTACTCAATATGTATTTGTGGTCTTATGTCACATAACACCTATGTGTGGAAAAATAAACTCCAAACTTGGCAGTATTTCTGCCTATAAATAGAAGAAAAATCCATATTTGGTCTTTAACGATTTGATCTCTTTTTTCTTGAGCTTTTTTTCTGGGCGTTTCCTGGTTAATGTTTTCTTTGACATTACACTCGGTTGCACAAAAAGCAGTTCTGTAGAATTTGCTTGTGGAACTTCTGAAGGGTGAAGCACTTTGTTCTGTTTCTTGATCTTGTAATGTTCCCTAAAAGTCTTTATTCCTCCAAACTCATAAAACTTTACACTTTAAAAGGTGCCAAAGGAGGAATTTATTTAATCTCAGGACCTGTTGCACTCCAGAACTTCGGTACTGGTGCTTATAAGTGTTTTATAGCCGTTAACGCCATTTTGTTGGCCTCCACATAACTCTGTGATTTGAGAAGATCCCAGCATCTCAATTTGAAATTCTTATTTCATGGGTCACATGAACCAATCTGCAGTAAAACGCTCTGTTTGACTCATTTTTACATAATATAAAATATGGTGTTTAAGAGACACAGGTTCATGTTGCTTTTGTTTCCATGCAACAAATTTAGTAAAAGGCAAAAACACAAGAATTGGACACTGAATGAGGGGAAGAAAGTTCTGTGGAGCTCAAATGTGAGATTTCTGCCTTTAACTTGTGTAAAAAGGAGAACAGGAGAAAAGATGTGATCAGACTCCCTCATCCCCACACTCACACATGGAGGTGGAAGTTTAATACTTTTGGGTTGTTTTGGAGCAGAGAAGGTTCCGGGAAATGAAAGTAAACAAACATGGCTCCCATTCCATACGTCATCAACGTGCAGTTCCGTTTGGACTGCGGCTCATTGGAACCGACTTCGACGTACAAGAAGATGATGAGCCGAAGCGCACGTCTGAGTTCTGTAAGTGTTATTTAGAGAGCAGACAGACGTCTGGAGTGATATCTATCATGGAATGATGCTGGATGCTGAAGGTGTGTTAAGCTGTTCTTTATGGTGAGGGAGAATTTTTCAATGCAAATAAACTGGAACATCTGGACACATCATAGATTTGTTTGGTCAAAGGAAATATTTATGCTGTTAAATTACCATAGAAACAAAATTAACATGAAGGTGTCTCTGTAAACATTAAAAACTTTTTACAGAAACTACAGTATATACAGTATATATACACCTTGTGTGTCCAAACTTTTGGTCTGTACTGTATATATATATATATGACCCATGAGACTGAATTCTTAAAAAAAAAAAAAACTATAAATCATTTTCTCCCCACACTACCTAATTAAGAATTTATGCACCCAGGCATGATTGGCATTTGCTTGGACTTCGTGACAAAATAAACAACATGAATAAGAAATGACCATTTTCTGGCCAAGAGGCAGCTTTTCTCTCCAACATCTTTATCAGGAGAGAAAAAACCCAGAAAAATTCAATCTGATCTCATTCACTCGTTTCTTATTCAATTTCCCGAGCGGACAAATCAGTTCATTTAAATGCTGATCTGTTTGAAATGAAATTTGATGTGTGTTGTTTTTATTGGTCCTTCATCGTTTCAGACAATATGAGATTTTGAATATTATAATTATATTTATAGGTTTGCACAGTGCAATCAAAAAACAGCTTCTAGCTTTATAAAGAAAAAGAAAGTTCCACGGGAGAGCATATAAAGAACCGTTGATCTTGTGGTGGAGTATAAGAGCAGAAAATGGGGCTGAATTTTACTGAACATTATAATTGCTAGATGTGATTTCGCAACTTCAGCGATTGTATTCATAGCTGTAATCAAGCATCATCCATAAAAGCACTATCAAGGTCATGGTCAGGGTCAGGGTTTATCCAAAAACTATCCCATGAATACTTATCGGACGCACTGCCAATCCATCATACGGTTTAAACGGTAACAAATAGACTCTATTATCCTTCTAATCAAGGGTGTGTTTGGAGTAACAGACAATGAGCAGATGATAAGCAGTGAGAGTAGGGCAGTGAAAAAAGCTAATGAAGGTCGTTGATGTGATTTTGGCACTGTACTCTGAACACGTGGTGGTGGTGGTGGTGTGGTTCGATTAAGACCACCCTGTGCTCTGGGAATCTGAATTAAAGCACATATTGAATTTCAATAGAAATGAATACAAAGGTTAAACAATTTACATAAATTATAATTAAAAAATAATAAATTATCTGATTCCAATTTATTGCACAGAGCGGTCTACAAAATCGTTTTGTTTGTGGTTGTATATGATACAAGTCTTGCAAACCTTTGTGTGATTTAAAAATTGTTGTATAGAACTGCACAATTGAGAGCGAGGGCAGAAGTGAATGCAGGAAGGTTGTAGTTTAATGGTTAATGTATTGGACTTTGGCTCTGAAGGTCATGAGTTCAAATCCATGCCACACCAAGCTGCACTTTGTGGGCCCCTGAACAAGGCCCTTAATCACATAACTGCTCAGTTGTATGAATGAGATAAATGTAAATCAAAGGCCATAATTGTAATATTGAAACCAGTGAAAACAATTTCTGGTTTATATGAAGGATAAATTTATAAATAAAGGTATATATCGTCTCTTAATAATAAAACGCTATGCTATATATTGCATGCATGGTCTTATGTCTTCCTTCTCATTTAGCTATGGAATGTAAAGTACAGCTACAGACCACAGTCTGTATGTTGTGCTACACTGATTATTGTCCCTACTCAGGGATTTGCAGGTCGAGGACCGGATGTAGAGGAACCATGATAAAGAGGTCAAGCTGAGGTAGAGTACCACCCCTCCCTCCATACTCGTCTTCCTCTCCTGAGCCAGCGGTCAAAGGACACACAGATTGTCGCAATGAGCGAGGGTACACACCCGACACTCTGGCCAAGAACCTCCTCCTGCTGAAAGCTCTCTCTGAATAGAAAACAGCAGAGAGAAATGAAATGAAAATGTGGGTGTATTATATTAAATATTCTATCGTTCGTCCTTATTCAATGACCATCAAGAAATTGAACACCACCTTCAAGTAGT
This sequence comes from Silurus aristotelis, assembly GCF_946808225.1. Taxonomy (NCBI): domain Eukaryota; kingdom Metazoa; phylum Chordata; class Actinopteri; order Siluriformes; family Siluridae; genus Silurus; species Silurus aristotelis. The sequence goes on from NC_139589.1 coordinate 1,221,757, forward strand.
TTTACTAGAGACACCAGTGATGTCATGCAAAAAGAGAAATAAAAGACTTCTGCTTAACATTCCAGTCTTTCAGACGTTCCTCCTGTCAAACCACCTCATTAATCTTCCTTACATACACATGCAGTAAAGATCTAAACATATTGTCCTCAGATGGTCCTCAGATCTTCTGAACTAATGACACCAGTGCTAGTTTTTTGCATATACTGTACAACAGTAATTTGACTAAGCCGAAACCTATTTCTGTTGCAAACACAAAGCAAAAAAAAAAAAAAGACATAATGACTGGGAAGAAACAGGATTACAGTAACCTGAGGCGTGGGTAGAAACCGACAACACAGACCGAGCTGCAAAATGAGACTTAAATATGAATGTTCACTAACAGGAAAAGGTGACACTGCTGGAGAATTCAGTGATATGCAGTGGCTGATGGGAAACGCAGTCCACCGTTTTGGGATAATCCTAAAAAAACTGACTGCTTCAATGTGCAGCTTCAGAAGTGTAAAATACTTTCAAAAGGGGTCCTGGACAGCAAGACAAGATGCCCTTCATAGAGCTTGGAGAAGATCCAAGTCCTTGTTAAGGCAATAAGGTGGAGCAATCTCATCCCTAATGACCCCCGTGAAGGTGGTGGAAGTTTAGTTCAGTAAGGATCAAGTAGGCAAAGCGGCATCCTCTACACATCAGGATGGTAAAGCTATGTCCTCGTTGGAGCATAAATCAGATTAACCATCCTGAAGGGAGCAGGTAGGCAGAGTAAAGTCCTAAACAGAGCTAGAAGGCGATGCATGGTTTACAGAGGACAGGAAGTTTTGCAAAATTCTTCAACCAATCAAAGAATAGGTTTTAAGTCCTCAACAGAGCAGAAGGACAGATCAATGTCCATACTCAAGCCAGAAGGTGGAGCAACATCCTCTACTGAGCTGGAAGGCAAAGCAATGTCCTCAGTAGAGCAAGAAGGCAAGGCAATGTCCTCAGTAGAACAAGAAGGAAAAGCAATGTCCTTAGTAGAGCCAGAAGGCAAAAGCAATGTCCTCAGTGAAGCAGGAATGCAGAGCAATGTCCTTTAGTATAAAAGGAAGGTTAGGCAACATCCCCAGTGAAGCTGGTAGGCAAAGTGACATTTACAGTGGAACAGGAGCATAGAGGATAGAGTCAAGCCTCACAGGATAGAGTAAAGTTTCATTTGCGTCGTGCTTTGCAAGGATTTGTGATGGAGTTGAGGAGAATGGCAGGCAGGAACTCGCTAAAGGCAGAGTGACCTTCAAAATATAACAGAGCAAATCTGACCCAAGAGAGCTGACACAGTAATACCCCATTTATGGTGGTGGTACGTTCCAAACCCGCGATAAACCGTGATAAACAGACGCAACCCCAAAAAATGGGTATTTTTTTATTGTTTAAGCCGTAAATCATCATCAAATACAGTTCACTATCACATTTATACTAAGTACATGTACTGTACAGTATTTTATGTATACAGTACTTTACAGTGTTAACATTTTACTTTATTTTATCATTAATAATTATATTTGTATTGATAAATGTAATTATTTTAACATAAAATTCCCTATAAGTTTTACAGTCTATCAGCCAAATTAATAAATTATGTGGCAAATGCAATTCCGCGATAAACAGAGGCGGCAGATTCGAACCACTAGACACAAGAAAAGGATTAGAGGTGTGTGAGTAGCAACCGACAACAACGACCAAGACAGACAAACGCGAGACAATAATTGAGGTGTAAAGTGAGACTTGAATACAAGTGCTCAATTCCACAAAAGCAACAATCAGAAAAAAACAGTCATGTGACAGAATGAGTGCCTGATAGGACATGTAGTCCAGTGTTTGTAAATATATATATATATATATATATATATATATATATATATATATATATATATATATATATATATATATATAATACTCAGGATTATTGCTTGTCAGACTGTACAAACGATATTGAACGATTAAAAAGAAAAAAAAAAAGTTTTAGCTACAGGGATTTTTTTATGCTAATAAAAGGTTATGCTAGTTACCGAGTTTTTGTGTCTTGTCGTTATGAGGAAGAGATACTCCGTCAAATGGACGTTGGCTAAGCCATCTTAATTCCATCTGACTGATGATCACACATTAGCTAGGTTTGTTTTGAAGTTAGCCCTGTATAAACATTGTTTAGATCAAGAGCGACTGTAAGAAATTCGATAATTAGCATAACCTTCTATTAGCGTAAACAAACCTAGTAGCTCAAACTTTTCGAAATTCTTGTGTTGATATTAACAAGAAGCCAGTACACACACACACACACACACACACACACACACACACACACACACACACACACACAAATCTTCTCTCCTTTTTTAAAGTTCATTGTAATTCAGTATTATGCAGAAACAAAGCAGAAAGAAATAGTTTACAAATCTAAATCTCATCGTCATAAATTAAACTCTATGGGTTTATCCCTATGAGCGAACCAGTGGTGAAAGAGAAACTCCCTGAGATGGTACGAGTGGTGTTCAAGTCAAACCGGGACTTTTGAGTTTTATGAAAAAGAACAAATTTCAAGGAATGCAAGTCTGTTTATATAAATTACAGTCCATCTTCATTGTTCTTGAGTTCCACAGTAACCTCATGGATCTTTAGGCTGTTCATCCTCAGCTGCAGCGAGAGAACTCCATCCAGAAGTAAGGCGTCAACATGAATCAGGCAGGTGTGTAAAGATAAAAAGATCTCTGGTACCTCAGAAGCTCAAAAGAGAGAAGAGAGGAGAGGGGATGAGAAGAAGAGAGAAATATGGTAACCTTATTGTTGTGTAATAAACCACAATGTGATGGAAAGAAAGCTCTGATACTGGAGACTCCTTCACTCTCAAGCCACTTTGTTCATGCACAAGAATTTTTTTCTGAAACACAAAGAGACTAAAGAGAAGCTTTGAAACAAAGCCGACTGTATTCTTGGCCTCCATTAAAAAACCCTGTGGATGAAATGCATTTGAGCTCGCTCTCTCTTCATTAGTTCTAATTTATCTACGCTGAAACTATTTACACTAATGCATGTTTGGGGTGGAATAAAACGAGTTGCTCTCTCCGTCTCGTGGGCTTCGGAGGAGGAAAACAGACGCCTGGTTAATTATAGATTAAAGCGAAGGTGAAGGATGAAGACGCTTGGCATTAGAGCGAAGAAGAAAAAAAAATTATCAGAGACGCGCATATGGAAAATCCGCTGGTCGTGGAGTTACGGGAAAGCAGGAGCGTGTGATATATAATTTTATACCGCAGACGTTTTTTTTTTTCAGCTTCATTTCCTATAACAGCGTAAATAAGGCCTATATTAAAACGCTCGTTCCAGTGTGGTGTTGTTGCTATGGTAACAGCTGATAAAACAGTTTAGTAAGCAAAGAAAAAGACTGACGAATGAATGATTGACAGCTTTATGCACTGTTTATAGATGGAGTCTACAATGTCAGTGGGTCTTCAGTTTGTGTCAGCGAAGAAAAAAATAGGAGATGGATGTAACATCCAGGTTAAATGATCACTAACACCTGATTCTGAAACCAGGATGTTCCTGACATCATTCCGTCGGTCTGAGTGACCAAAGGTGCAGATGGACCAAATAAACCTAAACCTCCATCCAGACACGAGAAATTGCATGCGGAAAAAAAACAAGATGCTAAATAATTTGGATTAGAACCGTACCGCAGAACCCTGGCAGAGCAAAATTACCAATTTTGGAGGAAAACTAAAAGCTGAAAGAATGAGAGTACATACCGCCCGAGATCGGACAGGACGAGGATGGAAAAAACACCACAGCTGTGACGAGAGAAAAGAAAAAATCAAAAAAGAAAATTGTAAAAGAAAAAATTTATAAATGAAAAAAGATTCAATCATGGAGCCAGTGTTCCTTATTAGATGCTGTTGGAGTAGTTGAAGAAATAGGGTGACCTTCTAGTCTGTTCTGTCTTCTGTGCACAAAGCCTTCTTTTTTAAGATCTGCTTTACATGGGTTGGAGTAAAAGTTGTAGATCTCTGGTGTAGAGCTCTAAAACCTGTTGAACACGTTTAAGATGAATGTAAACGCTGACTGCACCCCAGACCTTCTCACCTTCTCACCTACATCACTACCTGACTTTACTAACACACATGTAGATGAATAAATCTCCACAATAATCTAGTGGAACATCTTCCTAGAAGAGTGGAATGGAATAAATGTGATGTTCAAAAAACACAGTGCAAACTTCTGCTCACAGTTTTTGGTCCATATTGTTTATATTTATATTTATGTATATATGTTTATAATTATATTTATATTCAAGGTTCTGAATTAATTCTATATTTCATAGTCATGTATTTCTTTTGATCAGTTATTTGAATATTTTTGCTTCTTAACATCCACCTGTTATATAAGGATTATAAAAAAAATACAAGTTCAGTGTCACATAAAGCATTAAAAATACAAATACAAATTACAGTTTAATAAAAAAGAAATTTCACATTAGAATTTTTTTTATTCGCTTTTATAATTATACAAATAATAAATATATATATATATATATAAAACATTTCTGATTTGATATCTGTTTATTTGATGGGTTTGCGATTTAAATCATTCCAACCAATATCAATGCAATTCTGTCGTTTTATTACGTCTCTTTTTATTTCATGATCGGATTATGAAAACTAGTTTTACAGTATGTATATATATATATATATATATATATATATATATATATATATATATATATATATATATATATATATATATATATATATATATAAAAGGAAACAATGAATTAAAGAATCCGTTAAATGTTTTTATGCACTTTCCTTTGCACGCTACAGGAATTTGTACCAGATCAGGTAAGTAACCTTTGCTCAGCAAATAAAGATCTCAGATAACGATAACAGCAAACGTTTGTCTCTAAGCAGATTTTAGTTTATAAAACGTTAACTTGTGTTCAGTAACTCGAACATCAAAAACCGAGATATTTTCTCAGTCGACTTTATAAAATGCAGACGGTCAGACGGGAAAAAGCTCTGGCCTGGTTTAGATCTCATTATTTGACAGGATGTTCTCATTTACTTGTATAAATGGAGACTTTTTTTCCCATGTTGAGGAGGAGGGGGAGTGTAGGTCTTCAATCTATACATAAAAATATAACAGTGTCATAAAAAGAGGCTTGCTTTTGCTTCTCCACTGATGACCTTCTCAGGATAATTCATAGGTGATATAAGATGTAAAAATGCTGAGATGAGTAGAAATCTTCTTGACGTGACTGTTGAAGGGACTGGGCGGTACTTAATTAACTCAAACAGCTACTCTGTGCAACTGTGTTGAGCAGAAAAGCATTTCAGGATGTGTGGAAACCATATTGTCACTCATCTACAAGGGATAAAGATCTCATCGTCACCCAGGAGCAGGAGTGCTTCTCCACTGACGAGCTTCTCAGTTCAGAACAATTCATCAGTGTAATGATCTAAGAAGCTTGGGATGAGTAGAAATCTTCTTCTTTAAGGTCTCAGGTATCCCCAAACAAATTTTAAATTGGCACCTGAACACTGGAAAATAGGATCAGGTAACATTTTTCTGTGCTGTTTGAAGGCCTTGATGTTCACTCTGACCTCAGGTCCCTGAAGGAAACTGGATGAGGTCTTCTAATGTTTTAAGGTCTTCCGAGTTTATTTCGTAAGTATCGAAAAGTGCTTTTCTGTTCACCAGGGATATAAATATTGATGATTTGATACAAGATTTCTGTCACAACTGGATGCGTGTTTTTGTCTGTATTTTGTGTAAAGTCTGATTCTTCTAAAACAGGGCTCTGCTAAATAATGTAATAAAAAAAAATTATCAAAAATAATAATAAAAATAAATAAAAAACGGGTCAAAACATCACTTTAATATTTAAAATAATATATAAAATATTTAAGAAAATATTTTTTATAATTAAAAAATGATTATAAATACAAGAAATTAAGCTGAAGTTCATGTAAATGTAGAATAATCTGCCTGATAGTAAAAAAAATATACAAAACTGCAAATCTATTAAAATAAACAACAATTGTGAACCACTTTATAAACTGTGATTGTAATTGAAAAAATATGTTCGTTATGATGCATAATTCTTTTCTAAAAGATTCTAAAATATATGAAAATATACAGACAACGATGTACAACAACAACATAGTTCTAATCGTGCATTTTGTACCAGGGGTCCCTGCACCCCCATCACCTATTGACCTGAAAATCCGTTCGAAAATATTCCAACCATCGCATTCATGCATCTGATGTTCTTGCGTGCTCTTCACATTATTATCTTGAACTAGTTTGGATTATTGCATGAGTGAGGAGTTGCTCAGGTGTTAAAGTTCCACTGCACACTCAGTGTATAAGGTACTTAATTGTATATACACCTGTTTAAGCTCTTTTGTTTCTATATACTGTAAAGTACGTTCATTTCCCGAGGGCAGAAATGCAATCACGCCGGTTCTGCGAATGCCACGTCATCATTTTGTTCCCACAGTACTCAAATAACAATGGGCGATTTCCCCCAAAGGCTCACACTGATTTCTTTAAATAGTCCTGATCCAAATTTCCATTCAAAGCAGACACTATGTAAACAGGTGATTAAAAAAAAAAAAACATGGCCTGCTGTTTTTACTGGGGGTGGTGGCGGTGGTGGGGCTTCCTTGAGGTCAATGCCAAGATTCTGAAGAACTTGAGACTAAATATTCCATCATTCTAAAATAGTGATGCTGAACAAAAACATTCTTCACACTACGACTCGCTGCAGAAGCGTCATGGTGCCAGTTCATATCTAAGGAGCGATAAAAGTGCTGGTCATCAAGCTGTTTTTCGTGAATGTCCTGTGATATATTCTGTAGACGAACCCTAACTGTCTGTCTGTCTGAGGGACTGTGAGGTTAATACTTGCTTGAAGAGCATGTTAAACTTTGAAGAGGATGTGCTACAACATCCGGTTCCTTCCCTGCTAGACAAGACTCTGAGACCATAATGAGTAGAGATACACCCTGGACTGGTCAGAACGTTGAACCTTGAGGAGAATGGGCTACAACAGCAGACAACCACATCAGGTTCCTCTCTGATCTCCCAAGAACAGAATTATGAGGCCATGGTGAGTCCAGAATCACTTAAAATGAGCTTGAAGAACATGTTGAACTTTGAAGAGGTTGTGCTACAAAATCAGGTTCCTCTCTTATCACTCAAGAAGAGGAGTTTTGAGTCCATTTAGAACAGACTCAACCCGGACTGGTCAGAACATGTTGAACCTTGAGGAGAATGGGCTACAGCACTCTCAACAGGACCACATCTGTTTGGAAGACTGGAAGATAATGTACCTTCTCAGAATTAATCCATTATAAGATCTTACATCAGTTTTTCGACTCCGTGTTCTTAACTGGCCTTCTGTGAACAGGTTCAGGCTGCAGCTGGATGTGGGATGCGGTGCCTTTGGTTATTATTATGGCACACATTATACCAACCAAACAACTTCTGAATTCCACATTCTCTCTGAGTGTTGTTGTTGATGGCTACTATTTATTTATAATTACCTCCAGCATGATCATGTTGAGCAGAAACAAGGTGTGTCCAAATTCCTCCATGATCGTAATGAGTTCCAGGCAATTCAACTTCCTTCTCGCTCACCAGATCTGAATCCAGAAGAACATCTTTTGTTGGATTTCCCAGTATAAACGCAAAACAATCCACAATAACATCATGCAATCACATCACCATGGAGCAGAATCCTCATCAAAGTTCATCAGGTTCTTCCAGTCCAGTCCAGGGTGAATCCATACTTGCTGTAGCGTCAGGTTCCTGTTTATGGGTAGCAGGAGAGGAACATGATGTGGTTGTCTGGTAGCTCGTATTGGGCGTTGTGGGATGCGTTTCTGCTCAGCATGGTTGCACAGATTGGTTATATAAGATACTATTAACTTAACTTCGTTTTAGGTTTGGAAAAGATATGAGATGATGGTTTTCATCACCATGTGGATTTGATGCTATTTAAAATTAAGGAGGTTCTGAAAGCGATTCAAATCTAGTTCCTGTTTAAGCCTTTACTGTTTCTTCTACATTTCTTCTTTATACAGTTTGTTCATAGCTCCATCTGAGGATATGAGATTTAAAATAAAGATGTGGTCCAGGGTCAGGGGCCAGACAGCGAACACAAACAAGACATTTTAAACTCTACAAGAAAGAAACACGTTCCCGCCGATCTTTTTTCTTTTACTCTGCCTTGTTATGACAAGAAACAGAAAGCCCACGGACTTTGTAGTTTTAATCTGGGGTCGAATCCAAAATCTATCTATCTGAGAGGTCAGTTCTGTGCCGAGGGCGAATTCTGCCCCCTGTAGTGGAATAGTAGTATTGCGCAGGTCCGATATTACAATATTTCCTGAACAAACCCAGACTCTATGAGTAGGTCTTCAAACACACACACACTCACACACACTTTGATGGAGCACTCTCTGCACTCTCCTATCACTTTCTACATTTAGCTGTAATAAAGTGCGGCCTCCTCATGTGACCCGAGCCAGCTTCGCATAAGTACAATCCGTTACATAAACGAAGCGCTGCACCCTGGTGGACTTTCCGTGACCTTCCAGAGCAATGTAAACTGATCCTGAGTGTTGCAAAGAAATTAAAAACGAATCACAGAAGACATACTAATGCTTTATTACTGCGAGGTCTGCAAGGACACCAGAGACACCAAACATCTGGAATTAATCTGATTTCAGTAAGACGCCTTTCTGATTACGAGTGACTTGTGCTAATCACTGAAGGTCTCCAGTCATTGCGCAATAATACCAGGAAAGTGGTATCAAACTTCTGATCATTTTTATTTATAGAATGTATGGTAGACACCCTTATCCAGAACAACATCCAGTTATCTAATTTATACTCTGAGCATTTGAGGGACATGGGCCTTGCAAAAGGGCCTACCAGTGGAAGATTGGTGGAGCTGGGAGGTGAACCTTCTGATTGGAAGTCCCGTATTTTGAGTTACTACTTCCACCTTAACAGTCAACTGCACAATGGTGGGTTCAGTGCAAGTTGCTCTGGAAAAGAGGATCTTCCAAATTGCATTATTGTAAACATCAATAATGTCACCAGTGGGCATTCCCACTACTGGTTGCCATGGTAACTTTTGTATTGAGCAGCTACTGTCATGGCAAATGACAGTAGATGGTCTTGTGCATTTTACTGACTTCCAATTATCTTTAATATTATAAGATCTCCTTCTTATCTTACCCTCTATACTGACTGCTATCTTCCTGTACTTCTATACCCTCTCCCCTTACTCTCCTTCTCTGGGGGTACTTACATCATAACAACTCCCCTTCACTTCCCTCAGACTGAAGAAGCTGCTCAGTAGTGAAATGTATCGATCCAAACAGATAAAAGTACATTTGGTACAACTCAACTGCCAGATAACCACACCTGGATAGCCAAAGATCTTCACCGAATCTTCTGCACCTAGTGGTCAAACAGGGGAACTGCAACAATCGAGGCCCATTGGGACAGAATTCATGTTGCCCCATGCTCACTTTAGGAGCAATTTATACATTAGAGAAGGAAAAGCGGAGGAGAAGGCAGATAACAGGGTTGCCAGGGTTGTTGTTCTTACACACTGTTGAGTAAAAAAAAATACTACAGCTGTCAAGATGTAGCAAGCAAGCCCAATATTTAAACTTGGTGGACTTTTATTAAAAAAAAAAAATAATAATATGGTGGACTTTCATTTCGAAAAACTTTCTTCATAATGTGCTAATTAAAGAAAAAGCTATATTTTCATTATGATGCGACGTGGATCGAGGAGAAACATCTACACTCCACTATTTACTCCACAGATTTTCAATCATGCGTGCAGCAATCACATGTACACTATAGAGGTGCAGTGGACGGACTTGATGTTCTGGAGATCTTCCTTTAAGCACAGTACAGAAGGAGGTATTTACTGCAATACACCGATCTCAGCTCACTATCTTTCCTGGACTTGTGCTTTGTCCAGCTGACAAGTGGCATGGGATTATTCAGAGAGAAGATGCTTTACATACCAACACCCCCCACCACACACACACACACACACACACACACACACACACACACACACACACACACACACAAACACACACACACACACACACACACCAGGAACACTGAGTACAACGTGGTTCCCTCGCGTAGCTTACTATAAATGACGTACAGAATTCCAGTGATAAACGCTGTAAGGCATGATGTTCTTGGCAGGTTCCTGTAACCAGCCAACTTTATAAATGATGTGAAAGTGTGTGTGGGAATGTAAAACACACACACACACACACACACACACACACAAGTATGAATGTGTACTGATGTATTCTATTCCACTTTTCTTTTCACTTCCCGTTTCGTATAAAGAGATACTGTACTCAACACATTCACGCGATCTGAAGACCTGCTGTCCAGGAGGTCCCTCAACATCTTTTATTATATTGTAATGTTCTATTTTGGTATCCGTATCAGGCTTATTTGCTGTTCATGGATTCTTCTGGACATTTGTGGAACCGAGTGCAGGAATATGGAGAGAGGAATCAAGGCTGGGGCTGATTTCTTTGTAGCTGAGGTCGTAGTTTCATTCAGCCATGGAGCATTATCAGAAGCATTCTTATATACACATCTTATAACATTTTTTTATTGAGAAGGTCCACATGAAATCTCTAGTTCTGCTGAAAAACTCTTGATGGTACTCTTGATTAAATGTGTGGTGGAAAAATCCATAAAACAAGTCTCAAAAGCAAGGCACCTTTTTGGCTCTTCTGCAGAACGCTGGCATCCCCGTGTTCTCAGAACATGAGCAGACAAAAGAAGCCCAAAGTTTAGGTTCCAGCTACGTTTGACAACTTTAAGCATTGTAGCAAAATGGTACATACTGACTGACTTATTCGAGCATTCATTACCATTTAACAAAACACATGCTTTTATAGCTTGTATCTCAAGTCAAAAGGCGTGTAAGGGCATCTAGAAACAATCCAACACATCGCTCAAGTAAAAGCAAAGTACAAACAGTTAAAGAAACATTCTGTCACATCAGCAGCAGCTTGATCAGAAGGTGATTAGAACTAATCAGAAGGTCAGAGTGTTCAAACCCTGGTATAGCCAAGCTGCCACTTTTGAAGCTCTTGAGCAAAGTCCTTAATCCTCAGTGCTCCAGGGGTTCTGTATCATTGGTGACCCTGCACTCTGGCCCCAGCTTCCTAAAATGGCTGGGATATGCGAAGAAAGAATTTCACTGGACTTTCTTAGTCCTGAACATCTCAAAGTTTGGACAGAACAAGCCTTCATACTCTTTTAGCAGCAGCGTAGAAGATCTCGCCCATAAAACCCAACCCTATCTATGCTTCATTCCCATTAATATACTCTTGATGTCTTCATCCCAGAAATATTGTCATGTTATTTTGCTCTACAAGAAAAGCAAAGGACAGACGTTTACGTTTTGTGTCTTTCCGTTCGAACGAACATCTCACAATCTTGGTCTGTGTATCACCAGGACATGCAATATGATAAACATATCAGAAATCTTCACTGTATCTACACGCACTGTGTTAATTCATCTCCTATATAATATTAGCCATCACACATTTTGCAGATGCGTGCTGCAACCAGCGATGCCAACAAACAGCTGGTCTTTTGTTCCACTAGAAAAACCCAAAAGCACATCAATAGTCACGCACATGCGGTGGTTAGTGGTGAGATTGACACTGCTCACACCCTTAATGTGGTGGATCTTCGCATGTGAACCCAGGACACAGTGCAGAAGTGAAACTGCGAGAGTTTCCAGCATCACTTAGGCCGAAGTTTGCGGCTTTGTGTGTGTGTGTGTGTGATCAAGCGAACTGTGTGTGAACAATGTGTTCTCTGCCCTATTTACACACAAAGCCCACGCCTTCAATAACTAGGAAATTATAATTGCTGACTTAATTTTACATATATGAATCATCGTTTGGCATTAACACACACACACACACACACACACACACACACACACACACACACACACACACACTCAGAGCTAACTAGAAGTGCTGAGAAGTGATACAGCAGCAGCTAATAATAATTAAAAACTGGAAGATTCAGTCGCATGGATTCATTTGCATACAAAATGACATTCAGTGAAGTAAAAGGAATCTGATTCACTCAGAGTCAAAAACACTTTCGATGCTCAATCGATTGTCATTTAAAAAAAATATATAATATTTGATTTATATCCTCGATTAGCTGCTTTGCTAACATGCAGATTGTACGATTTATTTTCGTCCTGAATCCGTAAAACAAACGGAAAACCCCGCTGTCTTTTCTGTTGCCTGGTGCATCCGGAATGAACAAATAATATCATAAGCTTCTCTAAAAGGTTCACGTGGCATCTGCATCGGACTAAAAGGTGTGCAACCAGAAGAAAAAAATTAACAAAAAAGGCCTTTCAGAGAGGAAAGTTTTTTCCTTTAATGCTGGAGGAAACCAACGATCCCAGACAGACGCCAGGAAACTCAAATTAAGACATTTTTGACTTTTGATTTTTTTGCATGAATTCTGATTCAGTTTGAATATTACTTATATTAAGAAGTTCATGAATTGTCCAATAGTTTGTCTAAAAAACATCCCTTGTATCTGAAGCCAGGAAATGTACAGATCTAAACAAATAAATAAAAAACAATAAAGAAATTGAATGCGAATGGAAACAGAAGGAGGAAGTTGTTCAAAAGGTCCAAAAGGTTACAATAACACACAGTAATGCTGGGGAGATCTGAGGGTGATCAGGGTCATGGTGATAAAATAAAATAGACTACAAACTGGTGCACTATATTGCCAAATTGTATTGGGTCACCTGATCTTTTCTGCTGTATGTGGTTCTTTTCCAAACTGTTACCACAAAGCTGGAGGCACTTAAATCTACAGAACTATGTCTTTAGATGGTGCTATAATAAATGTTGCATGATGCCCCTGTGTACAAAGTGAGCTTCTTGAAGATCTGGTTTACCTGCTTTGGAGAGGAAGACCTTGAGTGGCCTGCTATAGAGCTCTGATCTCATCCCTACCTGAACACCAACGCTTGCTGCACCCCAGGTCTCCTCACCTACATCAGTACCTGCCTTTTGTAATACGCTTGTGGCTGATGAACACAGGTATCCATAAGCTCACTCCAAAATCCAGTGGAACATCTTCCCAGAAGAGTGGAGGGAATTAGAAGAAAAAATTGGGACTAAATGTGGAATGTGATGCGCAAACATCACATACTGTACTTATGACCATGTGTCCCAATACTTTCGGAAATATAGCGTATTTTGGGTAAAACAAACAAATATGACAATGCAGCCTTTGGGATTTAGACCACACCCACTTTTAAAACCAAACAAACAAAACAAAATTGGAAAACTAAACAATTTGCACCAATTGAATCATTATGTTTGAGTTTAATATCAAAAATGTTTTGGACAGGGATTATTTTTGATTAGGTTTAAGTTTGTTTTGTTTTTATGCTGCTTTTGTTTGTGTGACCTTTTGTTTGGCTTGATTTCTGTTTGATCTTCGGTTTGGTTTGCTTTTGTGCTGTATGGGTTTGTATGATTTGTTCTGTTTGTTTTCATTTGATATGCTTTCCTGTTTTTGTTTCGGTTGGTTTTCGTTGGTTTTGTTTCGGTTTGTTGCTTTTTATTGTAGTAGTTACACTTTGCGGTTTATTTTTATCGCTTAATGAGATTTGTTTGATTTTTTTGTTTGTTTTATTTAGGTTTGTTTTGTTTTACTTTGTTTAGGTTAATGTTTAGGTTTTGTTTTGGTTGTGTTTGTTTGTTTGCCCTGCAGCCAATCAGAGAGTGAAATGTAAAAGATGTAATGGTGAATGAAGGCAGTAATTTGCTACGGTTGTGTGATTATAAAGTCTGTCTGCAACCGAGGAAGTACAAAGCCGTAATTACCAGGGAAGACGTTTTAATTTTCGAGCTTATCAGCCGGTTTGCAGCGGAGGCCGCTGAGATTAAATGTAATTTTACGCACAAAACAACTTTCAGCACTTTCAGCCACCAAATCACCAAATCATTTGATTAAGCACTAAGCCGAGCAGATTCTCTCGAACTGACTGTGGTTTTGTTATCAAGAAAATTGTTGCTCTTAGCAGACAGCAGTTTGGCAGCTGGACTTCGAAGGAGTCTGTTATTATACTCGATTTTATGGTTTTACAGCTTCCAGTCCATAAGCACTGCTGCTTATATAAATAATACCAGCGTAAGATGTGGAGAATATGAGTTCAATTTTATTCTTCATTTACTGTTTCTCTCATTTACTGTTTGAATCTTTACACTTGTAAGGTTTTGTATTTGACTCACTCTTGTATTCAGAGCCTGCTTCTGCTCACGTTGCCAAATATTTACGTCCACTGGCATGGCTAAGCTCCTGCGGATTTTATCCAATTATAAATCAGTGTTGTGAGGCAAATATTTTGTTTTTACACCATTAATAAAACAGCTCATGGATTAGATTATGATTTAGAAATGTTTTTGTTATCTTAACAACTATATTATAGTAAAGACCCAGCAGCTTCTTCATAATTAATCTTCTATTAAATGACTTGTTGCTCAACTTTCTGCACTGTAGATGGTTTATGCTATGCTCTTTAAAGGGTATTATTACACCTAGTGGTCAAAAATAGGAACTGCAACAAGCATTAATAAATAAAGACCCATCAGGGTGGGAATCATGCTGCCCCAAGCTTGCTTTATGAGTATTTTTAGTAAAGAAGGTGCTGCAGACAGGACTATTAATAATAGGGATGCCAAGGTTGTGAGTTTTACTACAAACTGGATGAGTTTAAAAGTGCTCAACACCACCACTTGTTTTATATCAAATAATCGGAAATAAATCTAACAAATTTTTGCAAAACAATTTGTTTTAACCACCTTGTTGTTGATTATTTTCCTTTAACAGCCTGATTTTTCATGTTTATATAGAGGGGCTTAATGTTCACGTAGAAATGCTTACGTGATATTTCAAATGTACGGGCTTTTCACCACGCGTTTCATCAATGCACCAAAAAAAAGAAAAGGCAGGCCAATTGAAAGGTCATTCCTTACACATGGTACCTAACCCTGATTTCCAGGCCATATCATTTGCACAGATGGCACTGCCAGTTTGCTCTCAGCCTTTCCATTAGGAGACCATTAGAGGAAACAGCAAACATTGCACAGACATTATACCCGAGTCCTGAGTGCGACAGATGTGTCCTGCTTTCACGCAAGCGTTGTCTTACTGTTCCAGCTGGATGAGGACAATCCAGAGAGCAAATCGTTTCCAATTCACCTTTTTTTAAAATTCCGTAATACCACGACGACGATGAATTCAGGAATCTCGTTGGTCCGAATGTGTCGTCCAGTTTTGTTTAGAAAAGTGTCTCTGTTCTTCCAATTATGAGTTTCTTTTAATATATATTTTTATAAAAAAAGACACTCATGTAACATTTAATTTAAGATTCCTTTTTAATTTGTCACAAATAAAGATATATAGTTCAGAATACTAAATACAGTGAGATGTAAACCTGATCAGCTGTTTAGAAGTTGTGCATTAAGTAAAAGGGTCTATAAGTAGAAAATTGTAGAAAAAATTTAAAATTTAAAAAGTAGGAGAATATATGAGAAAAGATAATATATATAACAATAAGGTGGTATTTAAAAAAATAGTGCAAATATATTTAGATGTGCAAATTTAAAGAAGGACTTTCTAGTACCTCTGAATAATAACATTTCATGTAAATTCCATGAGCAACTCTTCGATGTAGCTGCAGGTTTTTTCCTGTACAGAACAACTTATCCAGCTGCCGTCCTGTAATATGAAATTAACATATAATTTATTTAAAACACTGAAATATACACTGGGTCACAGTTGTATACACACACAGACACTTCTGTCTACTGGCCAATTGAGCTGCATCGTCTGGTTTTGATGAAATATATAGTTGAATATAGACTACTGTAATGCATTACTAGGTGGATGTCCTGCATCATTAATAAACAAGCTTCAGTTGGTTCAGAATGCCGCAGCAAGAGTTCTTACTAGGTCAAGAAAATACGATCATATAACCCCAATCTTATCGTCCCTACATTGGCTTCCTATTAAGTTTTGAATAGACTACAAACTACTGCTACTCACTTATAAAGCACTAAATGGTTTGGCTGCCATGTATCTATCCAGTCTTTTAACACGCTACAATCCGTCACGCTCCCTGAGATCTCAAAACTCTGGACTTCTAGTAGTTCCTAGAATAGCAAAGTCCACTAAAGGCGGTAGAGCATTTTCACATTTAGCTCCTAAACTCTGGAATAGTCTTCCTGACAGTGTTCGGGGTTCAGATACACTCTCCCAGTTTAAGTGTAGATTAAAAACATATCTTTTTAGCAAAGCCTACACATAACACACATCACACACATCACATCACAACCTTGTGCTCCAGAATATATGATTACATGCACATTATCAACTTGTGCTGTTAATATCATGAACAGCAGCTACGCTAATTCCTCTCCACTGCTTCTCTTTCTCTCCCCATCCCGAGGCATCCTGAGGTTTGGCCAGCTCCAGTCACGTCCCACCTCGTGAAGATTATGGACCTATGGATGATCATGGAGAAGTAGATGCCGAGTGTTTAAAGGCCCTGGCATGGAGAAGCTGATGTTGGATCTATGATGATCACAAACTGTTCTGTATTGTTGAAAGATTTATGACCAAACTCTTGATGTCACCCATATGAGGATGGGTTCCCCTTTGAGTCTGGTTCCTCTCAAGGTTTCTTCCTCATATCATCTAAGGGAGTTTTTCCTTGCCACTGTCGCCACGGCTGCTCATCAGGGACAAACGCACACCATTCACCTTCACTGTTGTTTTCTGTAAAGCTGCTTCGAGACAATATCTGTTGTGAAAAGCACTATACAAATAAACTTGATTTGACTTGACTTGAGTATCATCAGCATAACAGTGGAAGCTAATCCCATGCCTTCTAATAATATTTCCCAAGAAAAGTATTTATACTGTAAAAAGCAGGGGTCCTAGAACTGAACCTTGTGGCACCCCAAAATTTACTTGCATTAACCTGGATAGTTCTCCATTCAAATATACAAATTGTTAACAATCAGACAGGTAGGATTTAAACCAGTTAATGCCTGTCCCTGAATGCCGATGTAATTCTGTAAGCGATTCATGATCTATAGTGTCAAATGCAGCACTTAAATCTAGTAAAACTAACAGAGAGATGGAGTCTTGGTCTGAAGCTAAAAACAGGTCATTAGTGATTTTAACTAGAGCAGTTTCTGTGCTATGATGGAGCCTAAACCCTGACTGAAACTTCACAGATATTGTTCTCTTGTAAGAAGGAGCAGAACTGGGCAGCGACAATCTTTTCTAAAATTTAGACATATATGGGAGATTTGAAATGGGTCTGTGATTTGATAGTTCATTTGGATGCAAATGAGGTTTCTCAATGAGGGGCTTAATAACTGCCAACTTGAGGGGTTTAGGGACGTGACATAAAGATAGTGAGAAGTTAATAATATTCAGAAGAGG
Source organism: Silurus aristotelis (assembly GCF_946808225.1). Lineage (NCBI taxonomy): Eukaryota > Metazoa > Chordata > Actinopteri > Siluriformes > Siluridae > Silurus > Silurus aristotelis. Next base: position 1,239,358 of record NC_139589.1, read on the forward strand.
CTCAATAGCTGTATGTAACACTTCTTTCAGTAGTATGGGTGGAATAGGATCAAACTGACATTTGGTTTTGGTAATAAAATCATGCAGCTCTTCCTGTCCTGTACATGTAAAACAGTGTAGTTGTGGAGTTTCAGTTTAGATTGTGTCAGGAGATGCTGTCAGATGTTGTACCCTCACAATTGTTTTTCTAATAATTAAAATATTCATAAAGTCCTCACTTCTAAACTGTGATAGAATACTCTTTTTAGATACCTGGTTTGTTGTTAATTTAGCTACTGTACTGAAAAGGACCCTGGGATTGTTTTGGCTGTTTTCTATGAGTTTGCTCAGGTGTTCAGCTCTAGCAGCTTTCAGCTAATGTGCTAGTGAGGATAGCGTCAATGTTTTTAGCCATTTCATCAAGATCATTAGCATTTAGGGGTTTAGCGAGGTGTTAAGAGATTAGGCAGGTTATTTGTGAATCTGTTCTTAGTGGTCAGAACAATAGTCCTACCAGGTCAATAACATGGTGAGACGCAGCTAATCTGCTCTACCGGTAGTGTGTACAGTATGAGGTAATGGTCTGTGATGTCATCACTCTGAGGTAAAATATATATATCCAACATCTGCTCCATGGGATAATATTAAGTTTAATGTGTGATTAAAAAGATGAAAAGTGATGTTTTGTTTAACCCCAAAAGAGTTTAAGGCCGTAGGGCCCTGGTGGTCTGTACACGGTGACCAGAGCGAGTTTTCTATGTATGTGTGAAAGTACAACTTTAAGAACGAGCACTTCAAATGGTTTAAACCTGAATGGTAATCTCTGACTAACATTAAGAGAGGCACTATAAATGGTTCCTACACCCCCCCACGACCAGTCTGACGGGGCTCATGCTTATAAACATATCCTGACGGTGTCGACTCGTTTAGACCCATATAATCACCTGGTTTAATCCAGGTCTCAGTGAGACAGAGTGCTGAGAGATTATTATCTGTGATCATCTCATTTACAGTCAGTGCTTTGGGTGCAAGTGATCTAATGTTTAAAAGTCCAAACCGTAGAACTTTTTTTTTTGTGTTTGATTATTTTACATTTTTCAGTTTTAACAGCAATAAGATTATTTCTGGATCTTTATGTATTTATTTCTTGATTTTACTACGCTAGGAATAGGTACGGTTTCTATAAAGTGGGCTGTGTTTGTACTTGTAAATATTTGGTTTGTTGTATAACTGCTATCATTATTGTGAATTGCATGATGTATTACCAGTCAGATGGTGTGCAGCATCCTGGAGATGTTGTCTGATAGGACGCTTCACCAACTCTGCTGGGGTGCAAGCCATCAGGGCGGAAGAACCTCAAGAGCCCAGAAAAGATTCCAATTATCAACAAAGAGAAGATTGTGTTCTCGACACCTTGACTGTGACCATTCATTTAATGCGAAAAGTTTGCTGAACCTCTCAATTCCTGACACTATGATTCTCATCGAGGGCGATGTGCTGAGTACCGTCTCCACCAGGATCCTGAAGTCCCTCTTCAGAATCTGAGTTTGCCTCAGCCTGGTCTCGTTCATTCCGGCATGGAGGATAACAGCTCTGAAGTTCTTCCTCAGGATCGTGGGTACCTGCACAGCGACATCGAGAACACGAGCACCAGGAAAAAAGCACCCAATACCCCTTGTCAAGTGAGAGACAAAAATTGGTAATGCCTTTTTATTTTTTTTAAAAGTTGAAATAAAAGGCAATGTGGATAAACATTCATAAAACAAAGATATAGAAGAAAATGTGTCAAATCATTGAGCATCCCCATATAACCAAAATGGAACGATCCTTGTTTCACATCACCACTGCGAAGATTCGACTTTGATGTCAGTATTGGAATTAGGCTCCTTCTATCGAGGAATCGAATCTTCAACTTTTCTGGGTCACCCCTATTTTATCCCTTTTATTATATATATATATATATATAGCATGTATAAAATAATTAGTTAATTGAATGAAATAATAAGAATTCCTCACGCCGTAATTTTTAACACTTTCATCGAAATGGCGAGCTTCGTGTGCGACAGTAATATCCTGTTTGTCCGACTTAATGTGCGAAAGGAAGAAAACAAAGGAAGGAAGCAATCAGGAAAAAAGCGCAGCAGCCTTCCCAGGACTTCCAACCGAGCATGAGGAAGCCGTGACAGGGGTTTGTTGCTGCTTTAATGTCTCTGTGTCAAAACGATGCAGATTGAAATAAGAGACAAATCTAAATCGAAACTGGACAGTGGAACACAAATCATGTATTTGAGTAAAAGTAAAGATCCAGTAGGTGAAATGTGACTCTTTTAACACGTAGCCTCTAATTCGACTGCTGTTTTATGTACATTGTGTTGTTATATTTTTGTTGTCTATTGACGTTTTTACTGGAAAGAGCCTTGTGCTCCTTTTGGTTGTTGTAAGGCGCTCTATAAATAAAATGTGATTGATTAATTGATTGATTGATTGATTGATTGATTGATTGACTCCAGTAAAAATAAAAGTGTCTTTTTAAACTTTCACTCAAGTAAAAGTAAAAAAAAATTGCTTTCAAACTAATTATCCAAAGTACTGATTTATTATAACTTTGATGTTCCTGTTGTTGTTTTTATCACAAGATTCTTCACTTAATCACCTCAGTTTATGTGTAAAGACTCGAATGTGACTCTCAGCACACTGATCTATTAATAGAATGATATTAATGACTCAAACACTGATTGATTTCTATTACAATCATCATGAACACAAAACCTTCTTTTCATCTACTTCAGTAAAAACGTGTAAATGAGGTCACGTGTGTGGTGGTGAGTTCGAGTCTGGAGTTTCTTCATCATTTATTCCTCTCTAAATGTTCTGCTTGATGTTGAACTGATGCTGAACTGTATGTTGGTGATTAGTAGATTCACAAAGCGCCGATCAGAACACGTGTAAAACAGAGCGTGCGCTCGATCCTGATTGGTGACTCGCTGCGTGTTTCACCAGTTACGTTTTTATCCTTGTTAATAAAAAGAAACGACTGATTTCACTAAATGTAGTTGAGTAAAAAGTCAAATATTTGACTGTGAAATGTAGTGAAGTTACAGTAAAAGTCTCACCACATGAAGTACAGTAATGAATTACATTTACCTTCTTACTGTCCAACACTGAATCTGGAATAAACATCTGAAAACAGAGATCATGATGGTTGTACAGTAAGAACCCATGTATATTGTTTGTGGACACCTGAGTGTAAGTTCGTGTATTTAACATCCCATTCCACATTTAGTCTCCATTTATCTATTATAATAAACTCCACTCTTTTTGGAAGATGTTTTATTAGATTTTGTGGAGATTTGTAGAGATTCTTTCAGCTACATGAGTGTTAGTAAAGTCAGGTACCAATGTAAGTGCGGTGAGGAGGCCTGGGGTGCAGTCAGCTTTCACGTCATCCTAACCTGTGGAAAACAGACCTTCATGGAGCAGTGTCATGCTGGAACAGGTTTGGGTCTTCAAGTCCAATTTCATTCTAGTGCATGAAAAAGACGTCCTATATAATTGTTTCTCCAATTCTGAGGTACCAGTTTTGTGGGAAAAGTCGTTTTGGCTTTACAATGTATATAAAAAGGTCTTGATTATGTATATGGTTAATAGAGGTATAATTTAACACGTACATGTGAAACGTGTTTATTAGATTAGATTTATTAGATGTTACATGTGAAACGTGTTTATTATACAATTGCGCTATTCAGAAAGTAAACAGTCAGGATAATTACAGGCTCAGACCAGGAACAGGTGGAGAACCACAAGATCCTGGAATCAGAAAACTAGTAAACATAATGAATGGTAATTATTAAGTATTTCACAATACAGTAACATGACATTAACCAAGTTCACTCAAGGAGACTTTTACACCTGCTGGGAAGATCAATCAAGATGTTGGACTTCTGGTCAGAAGGTCATGAGTTCAAATCCCAGCACTGCCAAGCTGGTACTGCTGGGCCCTTGAGAAAGGCCCTTAACCCTCAACTGTTTAGGTGTATAATTGGAAGTCGCTCTTGATAAGGGCGTCTGCCAAAGGGCGTAAATGCTACGGTTGTTTGCACACGTAAAAGCGTCATTAGCGTTTACACACCGGGAAATAATTATCATTGCTATCATTATTGCAATAACTACATTTTGCAACCCTGATAAGATAAAAAAATTCTTCTCAAAATGCTCAACGTTAACACGTATTTGCCACAAGATCAGAGGACCACATCAAGTTCCTGTCTTTTCAGTCATAAACAGAAATCCGAGGCGCAAGATGGCAGAAAAATGATGAGATCAGTTCCACTTAGAAACCATGAAGATGATTTTGGGTTGCATCTCATCTATGAACTTCAGCACAACAGATTTCATGGTATAATTAACGCTTTTTTGACCAAATATTACACAATAATACAAGGGATTTTTTTTTACATTCACTTTTTGTGTTGTCTAGATGTCTAGAGTTTGATTTCTTTCGAGGTTTCTTCCACACATCCTCTCCAGGAGGCACCAATATTACTCCTGGCTTCCTTATTCGAGAAGAACTCGTTCATTTACTGAAGTTCTGCTTCTGTTTGATTTGTACTCGTGCTGGACTCATTGAGGCTTCATGATCATACAGACCAAGTTACAGAAAAAGAAAAAGATTCAAGGAGGATTCTTTTTTGAAGCGTTTTTGCTCCTGCAAACTCGGAGAAACATAAACACATGCGACAAAATGACAGGGACTTTTTTGTTGTTGTTGTGATGTCTTTAAACAGCATCCTGCCTGCCCTTAGGCGATTGGGCACCTTTTCCCGAGCGATCGATTTTTTTCTGTCGTCTTCCTGCGAATGGCCCAAATCAACTTATCCTCAAGATATCATCATCAACTGAATGTCAATAGCCAAATTCTAATTAGATTGGATTTTTTTTTCCGAGCTGTTCGTGCCTCAGACTGTTTTTTTGTCCCCTCCATGCAGAATTCATCTCAAGCGTATATTCGCGTAACAGGTCTCGTGTCTCATATTTAGGACTTTGAGCTCATTTTACAGGGACGAAAACACCCGTAATTATTTCCATCCCTATCAAATCCACGTGGACTTTTTGTGTGTCAAAATTGCCTTCATGCAGGATCGTTGCTCGAGGCGATCTGAATCCACATCTGTATTTGTTATAGACGCATGCTAACAACAGTGTGTTGAAACAGATCAAACAGGTTAGCAAGACGTTACTCTTGGGTGTGATTTCATTCGAGAACGCGGAGTAAACGCAGCACATGCACATAAACGTTTGGGAAAAATCTGCAATAATACTGAACACGCACCTGGAGAAAGTTATTGTGTCATAAAATGTATGAGCCAATCACGTTCTTGCATGCAAATAGTCACATAGCACCACAATTAGATACATATAAAGTTAGACGGAAGAAATACGACGACTAATATTTATCCTCTTCCTATTTCCACAACTATTACTCCTTCTACTAGAGCTGTTCTCCTACTGCTCCACACAGGGGGCGCTATTGCATTTAGTGTGTTGATTCTAGTATTTAACCCTCTTTTTTGGAAGGGGGACGACGGCATCAACCATGAATCCCTGAGAAAGGTGCAGTTGCACCGTGACCACTAATACTAATCTTTTCATTCCTAGTTCTACTCCTACACTCCTATTCCTCCTCCTCCTCCTACTATCTCTCCATCTCCTATTCCTCCTTCTCCTAATACTCCCACACTACTATTCTTCCCTTCCTCCTCCTCCTCCTATTACTTCTACTTGTCCTCTTCCTCCTTCTTCTATTATTCTTATTATCTCCTCTATTTATTTTTCTCTTTCTCCACCTACTACTATGCCTTCTTCTCCTGCTAGTTCTCCTCCTCCTTTTACACCTACTTCTTCACCTTTTACTCTTCTTCCTCTTCCTACTTTTCCTCTCCTAGATCTCTGACTACTTTTTGTGCTCGTTCTCTTATTGATACGACTTCTTCTGCTTCTCCTACTAATAATTCTTCTCCTCTTTTCCTACTTCTCCACCTATTACTACATCTTTCCTTCTTCTTCTCCTTTCACTCCTCCTTTCATCCTTCTCCTCTTCCTACCGCTACTACTTTTACTACCCTTCTTTAACGTTCTTCTACCACTGGTACTATTCCCTGTTCCTACTACTTCTCCTCCTTTTACGTTTACGCCTCCTCTTTCTGCTCCTCCTATTACCACTACTACCACTTCTTCTACTCTCACTCTTCCTCCTCCTCCTCCTCTTCTTACTTTTCGTATTCCTGCATCTACTTTTTCTCCCACTTTTGGTATTCCTCCTCTTGCTACTACTAATACTTCTCCAACTCTTCCTCTTCCTCTTCTTTCTACTACTTCTCCCCCTCCTTTTTCTCCTCTCTCTTTATTTCCTTCTAATCCTTCACTACTCTTCCTCATCCTCATCTTACTCTTGCTCCTTTTCCTGCTCCTACTCCACCTTCTTCTCTTCCTTCTAATTCACCGACTTCTAACACATACAGTAATTATAACATTAATAATAATAATAATAATAATAATAATAATAATAATAATAATAATATCACATTGCAAACTCGGCCACGTTATTTATCTACATATCGTATATATACTGCGTGATATGAAGCGTGTGGATGAAGCAGAGAACGATTTAACTTTCGAAGAGAAAATGACCGAATGTGACTTTAGGCAGAGATTTTAATTGCAGATACTTGCGCCATTTTTTTATCTCTAACATGACAAATATTCCGATTTTCAGTGCGATTTGCCTCAGTGGGATTTGCGGAATTGCTTTACAGGACGTTTTGTTTCTTTCTGCATTTTAACACAAAAAAGCTTATCTTGTTTGGTTTTATTTGGTATTTGCCAGGACAGTTTTCATTTCCCATTCAGCCTCTGGGGACACGTCAGTATCCTGTGGGTTGTTTCTTTTTTCAGGAAATGATCACCGAGGGGTTAAAGGTTTGGTCCGCATGTTCTGATAGGAAAAAAGCCCTTTTAAATATCCGACCAGATATTTACTCTGCAATGGAAATTCAGCTCTGGGAGGCGAGGCAGAGAGGCACGCACACACACACACACACACACACACACACACACACACACACACACACACGCACACAGAAGGCTAAATATATCACTGTGTGTTATCAGTGCACTCAGTCACGAAGCTGACGTAGGAGAACCTGAGGCTGGATGACAGCACGATACTTTCGAGTCGTTCATATTGATCAGATTCAAGTGCCATAGTTCGACAAATGGGTTTGTCAGATATATTTCCTGTGACCCGAGAACCCGGGCTCTGATAGAGTTCTGATAGAACCTGAATTGGTTGTTAACCAAATGTCTACGCTGTTACTCGTTCGTTCGTTTGAAGGAATCTATCGAGGAAAAACTATTCCAGACTTTTGACCTTGCTGTGATCTTGACCTTGTTTTGTTCAACCTGCAAATATAGTCAGTTCATTTGCTGCCTATTTCCAATATCAAATACAATAAAATGACATAAACACACACAACATGCATAATTTCTTTTGACGATTAGTCCGTAAAATTAAATGGATTGCAGAATTTTTTTTTTAAAGTACATTAAAAATGCAAAGTAATAAGAATAGAATGATGCACAACATATAAACCACCACTAGTGGGTGACATTAAGGAGCTACTGACAAATAACATAGATAGATAGATAGATAGATAGATAGATAGATAGATAGATAGATAGATAGATAGATAGATAGATAGATATAGATAGATAGATAGATAGATAGATAGATAGATAGATAGATAGATAGATAGATAGATAGATAGATGAATGAATGTAGCCGGTGAGTCTATTTCAGTTCCTGGTTGTAACAATACAAAATGTGGAAAACTGAAAATACAATTGATGATATACAGTTTGTGTGATTTATACATGACACACTCTCAGAAGAAAACACTTTATATTCAGTTCAGACTGTAGGATAACTAATGATAAATGACCAGATGTAGAAATAGGCATTGATGTGTTACTGGTCATGCTAGGTATTAGCAACAGAAAGGTGTTTAGCTTAGCCTTGGGGAAACACAATTTTTTTTATATTTTTATTTTATATTTCTTAATTTTTTCATAAAGGCACACGAGATTACATTAGTGACGTGTCGTTCATGAACTATTTATTCATTTCACAGAACGAGTTTTTAACTTGACTCGTCTCGATGAGTGATTGTTCGTTTTTTTTGTCACGTGACTCCCATAGACGCTATGCAGTTATAAATACATATATAAATGATTGAAACTGTAGTTAAAGTGGGTGTATGTTGGAGGATCTGCTTATTGAAAAGGTTACTTTATTTTTTTATTTCTGATCAAAGAAACGAAATCAACTAAATGACACACAAAAAAAAGATTTGTTCATTTTGATGAATGAGATTCAAAGAACCGAGTCACTAATGATGATCTGATCTTTCCATCACCAGTTTAGATTCTTAATTTTCCTAATATTTCTGTCCATGAATTGTTCTCCGACATTATGAAGCTCTTACAGAAAAGTCGTGTTTTTTTTCCGGCCTTGTATTCATGATCTATGCACAAAATCCCAGACATGTGCTCGAGTGTTTGAATCATTTCTTGATTAGGACTCAGTAGTATGTTGGATGTATTGTTTTCTTTTTCCCCTCATTTTTACCTACAAGCCAAAAAAACAGCACCTTAAAGAATAAAAAAATCAGCAGTTCGTCTTCTCCATCAGAACATGAAAGAGAGAGCGCAGAAAGAACAAGGGACATGATGAGGGTGGAAACAGAAGCCAAAGGTAAAAGGCACTTCTGTGTTGTGTTGCGAGTGAACTTCATTAGACAGGATTAAGGTGTCCAGATCTACAATAACAACATGGGCCAGGGGGCTTCACCCTGCCAGCAGGTGACCTGCCTACACAACAGGAAGTGTTGGAAAGGTGTTGGCTCCGTTAACAAGTGTGGGATCGAGGTGGAATGAGGCACAAAGCTCTCTGAAGCAACTTTTGGGTCAAATTAATTTATCTGTGTTGTTTGTGTATATGTGTGCATGTGTGTGATACACAGGAGGGAAGTAATGAAGTACAAATACTTTTTTACTGTACTTCAGTAGATTTTTCTGGTGTCAGTATTTTACTTCACTATTTATTTTTCAGACGACTCTTTACTTTCACTCATTAAATTTTTTTACACAGAAATCTTTCTATTCTTACATTTTCCCTCAGCACCTGATTGAGAACTTGAGCCTACTGGGCCTGAACACCTCCCTCTGTACCTGGATCCTGGACCTTCTGACTGGGAGATCTCAATTAGTTTGGAACGGAAACAGCATCTCCAGCACCACCACACTGAGCACTGGGGCACCTCAGGGCTGTGTGCTCAGTCCACTGCTGTTCATTCTGCTGACTTATGTCTGTGTAGCAATGCACAGCTCGAATCACATCATCAGATTGTCAAGTAGATCGTCAAGAGCACCAAATTCCTTGGATAACCTCACCTGTTCACTCAACACCAGCTCCATCACCAAGAAAGCCCAGCACTAAGAAGGCTGAGGAAAGCTCATCTCCCTCCCCCCATCCTGACCACGTTCTACAGAGGGACTATTGAGAGCATCTTGAGCAGCTGCATCACTGCCTGGTTTGGGAACAGCACCGTCTCGGATCGCAAGACCCTACAGAGGATAGTGAGGACGGCTGAGAAGATCATCAGAGTCTCTCTCCCCTCTATCATGGACATTTACACCACACGCTGCATCCGCAAAGCCAACAGCATTGTGGAGGACCCCACACAACCCTCACACACCCCTCACACACACACACACACACCCTCACACCCCTCACACACACTCTCTATCCTCCTGCCATCAGGGAAGCGGTTCTGAAGCATTCGGGCCTCACATCCAGACTGTGCAACAGCTTTTTCCTCAAGCCATCAGACTCAACACAGAACTGAACTAAAACTTGCACACACACACACACACACACACACATACACACACACACACACACACACACACACACACACACACACACACACACACACACACACACACACACACAGAACTGTGTGACTGATCTGTACAACCCGGACCCAACACACACTCATACTTACATCCATGTCTTCAGCACCACTCACACTACATTACTTTATTACTACAAACTGTTTACATGCCGTTTTGCACATCTTTTTTTCACTTGGAATGAAAACTACAACCCTGGCAAGCTGAATTCTGACATTTATATATACGAAGGGTGAGATGTGTGACGTGTGTCTGCAGAAGAATCGAGCTGTAATGTCTCCGGTATTGTGAGGTATGAAGCTGTACATGTATAATGCTGCATGTTTGATCTGTAAGCTCGAATTAATGTCAAAAACACCTCGAATCAACACCTCGGGATGTTTGGAGCTTGTAAGATGTTAGATCATGTCATCTGAGGATCGTTTATTAGATCTAACTTTATCAGATTACAGATCACAGATCACTGAATCCAGACTGAAACTTAAATGCTAACAAAATTAAATCAAAACTATTTATGCAGCCTTAAACTCTCACTCTCTCTCTCTCTCTCTCTCTCTCTCTCTCTCTCTCTCTCTCTCTATCTCTCTCTCTGAACATCTGACAATAAAGCTCATTAACTCTCACAAAGCAGGAGAAAACAAAGGCTATAAAACACATTAACTTTTCCTGGCAATCAATTTTACTGTCAGAAATCTGAGTAACGCTCAAATCCAAGCAAAGTCTGTAAATAATTTCCCTGCTGTCCGACTGATCTATCTATCTATCTATCTATCTATCTATCTATCTATCTATCTATCTATCTATCTATCTATCTATCTATCTATCTATCTATCTATCTATCTATCTATCTATCTATCTATCTATCTACCTACCTACCTACCTACCTACCTACCTACCTACCTACCTACCTACCTACCTACCTACCTACCCCCCCCCCCCACCCTGCCAGTCTGTCTGCATGTCTGTCTATCTGCATGTCTGTGATGTGTGTGTCTGCATGTGTGTGATGTGTGTGTCTGCATGTGTGTGATGTGTGTGTCTGCATGTGTGTGTCTATCTTCTGTGATGATGTTTGTGTGTGTGTGTGTGTGAGACAGTGATGTGAGTGCAGTGTTGTTGTGTCTCTAAGATGTGTGCTGCCCCCTCGTGGTTAGAGTCTTTGTCAACACACACGTCCTCATTAACAGCAGTACTGTTCCTACAGAAGAGTCAGAAGCTTTTCCCCTCACAGTGTGACCTGAAACGAACACTTCAGTACAGGGTTCAGAATTTTGGCAGGTGTGTGTAAGAATTACATACATGCTGAACATATACAAACAAAACTGTTATTTTGATTCATGTGATGATAATAGAAAAATAAAATGATTGTGTGTAAAGAATAATTTTGTTGTTGTTATTGCTCATAAATCAAATCATTTACCAGAAATGGGTACAGAATTAGCATTAACAATTTCTATTAACAAAATAAATATAATAAATACTGTTTACAAAAGTTCTGTTATGAACAAAGGAAGGAAGAAAAGGTGAATGAAAGGAAGGAACGAACAAAGGTAGGAAGGAAGGAAGGAAATAAGGACGGAGAGAAAAATAGGAAGGAATTAAAGAAGGAGAGAAAACTAGAGGGAAGGAATTAATGAAGGAGGGAAAAAGGAAAGAAAGGAAGGAGAGGAAAAAAAGAAGAAAGAAAGGAAAGAGAAAAGAAAGGACAATAGGAAGGAGGAAAGGAAGTAAGGACTTCCCTGTTAGAGGCTGTGAGGTTGAATGAAATAGAATAAATTTTGTTAGAAAGCGGAGTCTCTCTGACAGATGAATGCTTTTCTCAAAGCACTAAAAACAGCTGAAGCTCCACAAAACACCACCACGGGGATTTCCATCAGACATGAAGTGATGAGATCAGACCGTTTAATCTCTGTTCAGACAGGGAGCACTCCAGCCGCCAAAAGAACTGTAATAAAAAGCAATGATCAACTCTAGTTTCTATCCAAGTAATAGATAGAAAAAAAGTATGGTACGGTAAATAAACAGCTGAAGTAATGTAAAGGAATAAAACACTACACAGTGTGTGTGAGATGAAGATTTCTTGTATATCACAACGATTATACACATCCTGCGTTTTAACCATTTACACTTGAATTTAATGATGTGGGAAATCATGTGCAACATGATGTGTGTGCTTTCTGAAGATCCCATTCTACATTTATTCAGTTATAATAACCTCCAGTCTTCTGGAGTGATGTTCAAATAGATTCTGAAGCACGCTCGTGGAGATCATAAAGACAAATAAAGGTTTCAGTGGGGTTCAACAGAAGCTCTATAGCGGGAGATCTTACAGAGTATAACATGTAATGAAACGCTTATTACGATTGTCCAACATGTGAACATGAAAAATAGAAATACAATATAAAAATGTAAAAAGAATAAAGAAATGTAAAAAGTATTAGTATATTAAAAGTATAGAGTATTAGTATTATATAAAGCAGTAAAAATAGGTTAAGAATAATAATATATATTTATAAATATACATAATTACATATGTCTGTTTATATCTTGATACTTCAAGGACACTTGTGCACATTATGATAAAGATTAAATGTCCCCACAAAGAAATTTTTTTTTTTGACCTTGTTGGGACGTGTGTGTGTGTGTGTGTGTGTGTGTGTGTGTGTGTGTGTGTACTCAATGGATAGAAATACCTAACAATACCAACCTTATGGCAACATTTTGGCAGGTCTTTAAGGACACATTACTCATCTTGATGAAAATGAAATTTCGCCACAACGAGAGGAATATCGGTTTTCTGACCTTGTTTATTGTGTGTGTGTGTGTGTGTGTGTGTGTGTGTGTGTGTATAACTTAATACATGATAATGTAACCAAATGATAGAAATTCCTATCAACCTCATGGGGACATTATGCTGTTTCATGAACATTTGTTTTTCATAGTGTAAAAAGTATAAAGAAAAGACGGTAAAACAGATACTTCAAGGACACGTGCACATTTTGATAAAGATTAAATGTCCCCACAAAGAAAAAATTTTTTTTTGACCTTGTTGGGATGTGTGTGTGTGTGTGTGTGTGTGTGTGTGTGTGTGTGTGTGTGTGTGTGTGTGTGTGTGTGCTCAAGTAAGTGAGATTTTTTGAAGAAACCTGGATGGGAGATGAAATGTCCCCATAAGGTAGGAAATATCTGATGGTGGTGACCTTGTGGGGACATTTAATTACGGAAAACTTTTTTAAAATAACCTTCTATTTATTTATAAATAAAACAAATGAAAAAGAAAGTAAAGGAGACCATGGACTGGTTAGGGAGGTCAAGGCGAAGTTGGAGGAGGGTTAGGAGGTGTGTGTGTGTGTGTGTGTGTGTGTTCTCGGCAGCCCGCCTCTGGCCGGCTGATGCTTTCGTCTCGTCCTTGTCCATTGGTTTGGAAAAGAAAACGGGGATAAAAGAGGACAGGAGGAGGGCAGGAGGAGGACAGGGGGGAAGCGAGGAACCGCGAGAGAACATCCATGGGTGGCTGTGTGGGAAGTCATCATGACTCTTCGGGCAGCTTAAACGAGAACTCGGACGGAACCGGAGGTAGGAAATGAAAGTTGCACGCAGCCGGCCATGTTTTCGATCATTATTATACCCCTCTCTCTTTTTTCCATCCCTCCATCTCTCCATTTCTCCATCTGTCTCCACACCGACCCAAGCGTGCATGTTATCTTCTCTTCCTCAGTCCACTCCATGTCCTCCATGCTGTCTCTGGAGCCCATGTCCACTTTTATAAACGCGTGCATCAACGCATCACACATCTGCACTCTTTTCTTTCTTCTTTTCTTTCTCTCCCTCCATCTCCAATACATTCCATCTCTGTACCATGCTAAGCTTCTTTTTTTTTGCTAGCATCTTTTGCTAGCAGAAATGTGGGTCAGTGTGGGTTTATTTTTCCACCCTGAGTATCTCCATGATTAGATGAGTGTGTGTGTGTGTGTGTGTGTGTGTGTGTGTGAAAGTCACCAGAAGACTTTTTAGGGAACTTATGACGCCGCAGTAGGAAGATACATAAAAGCTAACGGTTTTTCTTCTCTTTTTTTTCCTCCTTCCGGTTCCGTGCAGCGTTTCCGCTTGTAAAATGCTGTTTTTTTGTGTTTATTAACAGTGTAAATGATCATGAAGAGGATTGAAAACACACACACACACACACACACACACACACACACACACACACACACACACACACACACACATATGTCCTGTGCCGTTTCCTGTTGCAGAAGGAGGACTTCCGGTACAGATGTCGCTTTTAACGTTAGCTACAGTAGTGGTCTTTTAAGGGGGCGTGGCTAACGAGACAAAGAAAAGGTGTGATTTATGTTTCTGATCATTGATATCGATCCAGGAAGCTTTTGCATCCTGACCCACAATCCTGAAACCCATATGGCGTCCACCAAACGGACACATCGGGAGACGAACTCGGAACCGAACGCGTTAATTTTCATTAGATTTTTATTTGCTGAGCGATTTTCACAGTGGACGTTGTCTCAGAGCAGCTTTACAGACATAAAGCAGTTATAAAGTCGGAATATATCATTTTATTTTCTATAAGTTTGTTACTAATAAGTGAGCCAGTGGTGACTGTGGCAAAGGAAAAACTCCCTGAGATTTCATGAGAAAAAAAACCTTGTGAGGAACGAGACTCAATGTCCATTCATTTCAGTTCCATCATTGTTGAGGTGTTCAGTGATGGACGCTTAAATGCAGAAATCGTGCAGACTGATGGTCCTGAGCACATTGTAGCAGACTGTTGATATTAATTACAGTCCAAATCCATCCTCAAAGTTCTTGAGTCGCTCAGTAACTTCATGGAAGTTCCAATTGAAGAGCACTCCATCCAGAGGTAGGATGTTGAGATGAATCATGCTGATCTAAAGAGAAGGAAAGAAACAAGGGACTCTGGTCTCTGGTCCTCAGAAGGTGAGGAGGTTCCTGGGGTGCAGTCAGCGTTCACATTCATCCTAAAGGTGCTCAATAGGGTTTAGAGCTCTAGGAGGTCCAACCCATGGAAAGCAGATCTTTATAGAGCTGGATTTCTGGAACAGGTTTGGTTCTCCTAGTTGTTCCAACACTTTTGTCCAAACGGTGTATGATCAACTCTACATGCCCAACAAACCAAACAAATAAAAAACAATAGATCGTGTGTGTGTGTGTGTGTGTGTGTGTGTGTTTGCAGACGGTTATTGAAATGCGATCCCAATAAACCTGTCATGTGAGCTCCAGATGCAAAATCGAACGCTCAAGGAGAGACCCGGAGGAGAACAGAACTCGTCAGATATGTTCTGGGATGAAGAAGAAAGAAGGCGTTCGCTCTGTAAAACTCTTTTTTATTTATACGACTGGATATTTAGTACGATGCGGATCTTCACACAATTCACCCGGTTAATGAAATGGTATAGAGTTTGTTACCGGCTGCTCGTGATATCCGTAGCAGGATGTACATGCCATCCCTCGGCCTTCACTGGTGTCCTTCCAGATCCGATCCACCTCTTAATCCCAGTATTATAAAAGATAAGTGTAAGTGCAGTAGAACAGAGCGCTGCATCTCATACAGTGAGAGTAAACGTCATCACTAAAGCTAGAAAGACGATCGAACACATCTCCTTTCACTGGAGCCACAACTGCACCTCCTGCATACATCATCTCCAGCAGAAGCCTCATCACATCACCACAGGGTTTTCCTGCGTTTGATCTTCTGTGCATTAAGGTTTTCTTTGGGATTTGTGCAAAAGAAGATCTTCCACCAAATCCATCCCATGGATTTTCACAGAGCTGGATTTGTGCACACGGGTTCGGGTCTCCAAGTTCAAGTGAAGAACAAAGAAGCTCCCTGGTGGAAATCGATCCAACACCAAATCACATCCAGGAGGAATGTATCGGAATGTTGTTTGTATAACATCATGTGGTTTTATTTTTTAATGCCGTATCATACACTTCAGCGCTGTATCAATTTCCTTCGAAGAGAACAGAGAGAAAGAGACGTGACACTGAGACACGTGTGTGAGCTGAAATACGAAACGTCTTGCATTATCCAGCGGCGTCATCAGTCTCCCGCCTCATCGATTTGTCACGGACTCGCCGCCGAAAGAAACCTTTTAGTACGAGGGACCAATTTCCCAGTGAATTTCCCAAGTTTGTGCGATTTTTCTGCACGTGTTATTAATAACGTGTTTTGGCAGCTGCCCTTATTCCAAGCGACAACGGCTGAGCAATTGAGGGTTTAAGGGGGCCTTGCTCAAAGGCCCAGAAGTGGCGTGCTGGGATTTAAACCCATGACCTTCTGATCAGAAGTCAAACATGTTATCCACTGAGCTCCCACCTTCTTCTAAACCGTAATCACGGCATGAATGTTTCATGTCTGCCCGAGCGTCATGACAATTTCTTTATAAATACTTGATCACCTCATTTTTTCACGTGGAAAATTTTTTTTCACGTGCGCTGTAAAAACAATAACGAATCGCGATAACCGATTGGATTACGTGCGTACGGTACGTAGCACACGTGCAGCGCGGTACGCACATTCCATGACGGAATGTAATGTAGAAATAGCGTTTAACATCAGGTCTGCTCTTCACGTCAGGATTGACTTGTGGCAAAAAAAAAAAAAAAGTGTAGTCACGTTTCCGCTGTGGTTTGAGATGCAAAATTCAGAAAGTCCGTAGCAGCAGCACCGCTAATTTATTCCAGCATTTCTGATAAAGAGACCGAGCGGAATGGGAAGAACCTCTACAGTGCATCGGAAGGTCACAATTTCAAATCCCAGCACCACCAAGCTGCCACTGCTGGGCCCCAGAGAAAGGCCCTTAACCATCAACTGCCCAGTTTTATGAAATTATCAAATGTACAAATTTTGCTTGCATGCTTTGTGACAGGAGACGTGGTCCTGGACCGCTGCTTGAGATGATTTTCTGCTTAGCGTGATATTTTCTTTCTTCTCTTCCTCCTCTTTTCTTCAGCGTAAGACAAGGCACGAGTTGTGCAACTCGACCTGCCGCTTATCATGTGATCCGAACCGAAGCGCTCACGTAAATGAGTCATCTGTTGCCGTTATTCTTTCCACCGGTTTCTTCCCTCTGGGACACGTGACCCAGCTGGTGAGGATCTGAAAGACACAGATGGCACGAAAACAACCTCCTTAACGCTTCATTGCAACTTTATAAAAAAAGGGGGGATTTTAGAAGGTATATACAGTACACTATAAGGCCATAAGTTTCTGGACTCCTGAGTATCCTAAAAAATTATGAGATGACAGTTTGAAGACAAACCACCTACAGCCTAAAGTCTGGTGTCCCAATACGTTTGACCAAAACATTTTTAGTGATCACCAGTCCAGCAGGGGTCGCTGTCTGTAATTCACTCCTCATTTCACGTTTTACTCCCTGGTTTTGCAACAATGCGCAGTATAGAAGCTCAGCGGTGTAACGGTTTGTCACGGTTTGGTAGCTACTTCTGTTTTTACGTCACTTTATTATTATTAACATTTGTGAGCATTTTTTTTTTAAATATAATTTTATAAAAAACCTGCTGGGATTAACTCAAAAAAATATATAGAATGGAATAAATCGTTAATTTAAAACACTTTATCTTTATATTCATTAAATTGAATAATCGATTAAATTAAATTGACTAAATAAAATTTAATAAATGGAAAAATAAAAGATAACATTTGTTAGACCAGATGTGGGCAATACAGATGTGTATATAAGTGTGTGTGTGTGTGTTTTTCATTCAGTATTTAATCTTCTAAAAATATTTTATGTTTAGCTTCTACTTATTTCAGCAAACAAAAATGTCTTCATTCCTTCCATCCTTCTTTTCGTTCACTCCCTCAATTTGTGGAATTGATGACAGGAAAGTGGAAGCGATTTTGCGCAGTATAAATCTTGTTTCTGGTACGGAAATGTGACGGACGTTAAACTCTCTCTCTCTCTCTCTCTCTCTCTCTCTCTCTCTCTCCCCGAAAACGCTGCTGTATATATTTCCATCCTGCGACGAGCCTGACTGTGTCTCAGACAGCGTTGCAGAATAAAGCTGTTTTTTTCTCTTTTCCACGTCTACACGTTCGTCCCTGTGCGTGTGAACTACGTATAACATCCACTCTGGGGTTTATTTTGTGGATGCTTTGAACCAATAGTTCCCAGATGTCCTGCTGCAGTTCGAATACGTCATTTTCTCATAACGCTGTTTTCATAGCGGAGCCGCTCGGATCGCTTCTAAACGCTCTTTGAGGATCGAACTGCAAATGAAATTCGCACTAATCCTGAACAAACACGTGGAACTCTGCGGCGTGCTGTTTCCAATCCCGGGCTGGAGGGGAAAAAGAGAGGCTTTTTATAGGCCTGTTAAGATGCTCGTTAAAATCGATGATTGTTTGCACGTGTCCGTATCAGACCAGCGAATGGCGTGTGATCGGGGGTGGGGTTCGGACGAGCGAGTGAGGAGGAAGTCTGTAGTTTCTGTGTTGGTGTACGTTACACCGAAAGTCGACTCAATCGCGACCCAATAAAAAACATTTTTTACGATTCGCGATAGCTTCAATCGTCCTGGCCAATAACCGATTAATCAACCAATAGTTTTTAAAATGTGTACTTAATTAAAACATAACACTTCATGTAAAATAGTACTGAACTTTATAAAAATAAAATAAAAAAATACTGTAATGTGAAAAAAGAATATCGATATATACATTAATAAATTTAATTAAATTAATAATACATTATTTAAAAAAATTATATAATATTTATCATGTGTAGAAAACAAACAGCACGTAGCATCAGTGATTCGCCTCTAGAGGCCGCTCTCGTAACGGCAACGGACCGGAAACCGGAAAAACTATCGATATGGATTTGTGCTGGTAGTCAATAGTTCCGGTAATCAACTATCAGTGCCCATTCATCGGTTTCCAGATTTAATATGAAGGTTTTGTTGGAGAATCACAACTTCTTCTGAAGTACTCGACGCTTATACATTTGATATAACGCTATATAATAAAACACCAGTCAGACGTTAGACTGAATGTATGTATGTATTTCGATAGTTTTCACGTTTGTCATCAGGAGTTAGAGCTTTTCTGCCTCAGGCCCAATATCCAACAACATGACATCACCCGGCTTCTGTACGAATGTGATTCAAATAAATGTAAGGAATGTGTGTGTGTGTGTGTGTGTGTGTGTGTGTGTGTGTGTGTGTGTGTGTGTGTGTGTGTGTGTTCCCCTGAGAACTGAGCTAAGATCTCCTAGGATTGGCTCCTGGGTCCAAACTCAAAACAATGTTCAGGGTTAGGGTTAGGGTTCGGTATTGGTATGTGTTTATTACCATTGATCTTGTTTTTACTCATAATTTTTTATGAATTAATTTGTGGTTTATTTATTTATTCACCCATTCATTCATCCTGACATGGTGGTTTAATGAACCCAGGCACCAGGGGGCGCACTGACCACACAGTCAACACAGATACACCTGCATGACATCATCATCGATTAAGAGCCTCATGATGGAACGCATTTCTTGGAAAAAGACAGGAAATGAGTTTATTAGAAGGCCGTTTTGGAGACGAGTTGAGGGAGATGGTTTGGACATGTGCAGAGGAGGATGATGTAGGAGAAGAATGCTGATGATGGAGCTGCCTGACAGGGGGAAACAAGGAAGGTCAAGGAGGAGGTTTATGGATGTGGTGAGGGAAGACATGCAGGTAGTACATTTAAAAGAGGCAGATGAAGAGGACAAGGGGGGTATGGAGACGGATGAGCCGCTGTGGCGCCCCCTAATGGGAGCACCCGAAAAAGCAAGAAGAGCCAAGACCTGGTCTGTTTTCTGTGATCGACCTTATGTGGTGATTAATTTCCAACAATTTCGCAGGTTTATATTAGAACGCTCTTGTGGTGGTTTCTATAGAAGAATCTCCTGAGATCATGAGATCTTCATTACATTTTAAATATCAACTCATGAAACGTGGCTTTCAACCCGTTACTTTTCTGGACTGATTTCATAGAAGTAATAAAAACACGTTCATTGCGTAAAAAAATAAATTCTAGCCACTTCAGCATCTATAACTTATGATCTTTTTGAGGAACATTAGCTCTGAATGATGGACAGTAAATCTCAAAGTGTCTTCTTTCCAAAGAAACCTGAATTGTGGTAAACTGTTACCATTAAAATGTAGGTCATTTTCAGCTGCGAGTCGCGAAAGGGAGGGTGCGTGCGAGCAGGTTCACTCGTCTGTTTTTTCAGCCTTTGCTTCATTATTTTTGTAACCTTCCTCTGCTGGAGAAGGTTAGCTGATGTCCGAAAAAGTTTTTAAAATATCTCGTTTCTTTTAGAATGATATCGATTTTATACACCGTTTGCCCAAAGTATTGGAACATCTGCCTTTTCCACTCGTATGTGATTCTTCTCCAAACATTTACCCCAAACTTGAAGGCACACAATCGCATCGGACGTCTTTGGATGTGCTAGTATTAAATTTTTCCTTCACTTGAACTAGCTTTGGCAAAGCGCCATCTGGTGGCCGCTGTTAATGCCACAATTCTAATTATATTGAACTTCCTTTGACTTTTTTTTAATTATTATTATTATTCCTTTGATCTGGTAGGAGACCCAAACCTGTTCCAGAATCACAATGCTCCTGTGCACCAAGCCAGCTCCATGAAGATGTGCTCTCCAAGGGTTGGAGTGGAAGATCTCCTGCTATAGAGCTCCAACTCTATTAAAAACCTTTGGAATGAGTGTGAACGCTGACTGCACCCCAGGAACCTCCTCACCTTCTCACCTACATCACTACCTGACTTTACTAACACACATGTGGCAGACTGAATCTTCACAAAATCTCTATAAAATCTAGTGGAACATCTTCCCAGAAGGTTATTAGAAGAGCAAATGTGAGTAAATGTGGAATGGGATGTTGAAGCACATACCAATCGTATGGTGTCCACAAGCGTCTGGGCATGTGGTGTCTTCACTTAGCACTAGTGCTTGATTTATTTATTTCATTACAATCTCTTAAATGTCACATCTTCTTCTGGATTTTGGTGTGTAAGCTAACAGCAGGCAGATGTTATCCCTAATAAATGTCCGTCTCTCCCTGAGGGGCCTCTGAAGTAGACGTTTGAAGAATAGTTTGTCTCTGTGAGAAGCAGCCAGCAAGTTCATCTCTGGGATTTCACCCTTCTGTGCTCCAGCCAGGAGGCTCTGGATTTTCTGAAGCACCACGGCTTTTCTCCACCATCTTCTCTTCTGTAACATGCAAGGGAATTTCAGATGTTTTAGCAGGTTTCGGTCGGATTGGGTGCATATACAGTGGGGTAAAAAACACTGATTTCTTATTTTTTTGCATGTTTGTCACACTTTAATGTTTCAGATCAAAATCCAAAACTACATGGCCCTGTGTGAAAAAGTGTCTGCCCCCTTAACCTAATACCTAGTTGGACCACCCTTAGCAGCAACAACTGCAATCAAGCGTTTGCGATACCTTGCACTGAGTCTGTTTCAGCGCTGTGGAGGAATTCTGCTCCACTCATCTATCTAAACGTTGTAATTCAGCCACGTAGGAGGGTTTTCGAGCATGAACTGCCTTTTTAAGGTCATGCCACAGCATCTCAATAGGATTGAGGTCAGGACTAGGCCACTTTAAAGCCTTCATTCTGTTTTTCTTCAGCCATTCAGAAGTGGACTTGCTGGTGATGATCTGAAACATTAAAGTGTGACAAACATGCGAAAAAATAAGAAACCAGGAAGGGGGCAAACACTTTTTCACACCACTGTGTATATATATATTGGTTATTGAGTTATAGCATATGCTGGTGAACTCCTGGTGCTGTTTTTTGTTCTACGTCCCATTTGTAGTTCATCAATTTCATCTTGTGTCCCGAGCCGTTCATCAAAATGACTGTATTCTCCATTTAACGGTACACAAAAGTTACGGTACCTCGTTTTTTTAAGTCACGGTTCGGTTCAAGTTTTGGTACGATTACGGGGAAGAAATGCGAAAATTGCTTGTCGTTTTTTATCTATTTTTATCGACATTTGTGAACATCAACAGTTTACGTTTTAAAAAATAATTTTAAATAAAATATCTGCTTGGTCTAAATAAAAAATAAAATGTATAAAAGTAAAATAGAATAAATCAAATTAATATATTATTCTGAGTAATTCATTAAATATGCACAAATTAAATAAATAGAAGACGTTAATTAAATAGGTAAATAATACATTTGTTAGACTTCATTTGGGTAATACAGGTGTGTGTGTGTGTGTGTGTGTGTGTGTGTGTGTGTGTGTGTGTGTGTGTGTGTGTGTGTGTGTGTGTGTTTACATAACAGTTTCTAAAGATTTTCTTATTTCACAAACTTTAACTAATCTGTGCATTTAAGAAACACACAAGATTATTTGTTTGTTTGTTTGTTTGTTTATTTGTTTATTTATTCATTTACTCTTAAACAAATTCATTTCTTCTGTCCATCATTCATTCTTTCCAGGAACTGGACCTGGATGTTACTATGGTTACAGGTGTTTCAAAGCAGCGCATTTATTTAGATTCTGTGGACACCTGACCATAAGATCGCTATGTGCTTCTTTTTGAACGTCCCGTTCCACATTTAGTCTCCATTTATACTTATAATACACTTATAACTTATAAGCCTCCACGTTTCTGGGAAGATGTTCCACTAGATTTTGTGGAGATTCATTCAAATGCTTGGTAAAGTCAGGTAGTGATGTAGGTGAGAAGATGCCTGGGGGTGCAGTCAGCGTTCATCCCGAAGGTGTTGAAGCAGGAGATCTTACAGTCCAACAAAATGTAAAGCAGATCTTCATGGCTTTGTGAGATCAGAGCTCTAAAGCAGCTAGATTTTCCTCACATCGTAATGTAATCTCTCCTGTTCTTTATTCTGTAGTGGCTCTGGGGCGAAACCAGCCCCTGAAGAGAGAGAAGCCCAAATGGAAGAGCGATTACCCGATGACGGACGGCCAGCTGCGCAGCAAACGCGATGAGTTCTGGGACACGGCTCCTGCCTTCGAGGGTCGCAAAGAGATCTGGGACGCGCTCAAGGCCGCCGTGCAGGCGTTCGAGAGCAACGACCACGAGCTAGCTCAGGCCATCATCGACGGGGCGAGCATTACTCTTCCACATGGTAATCACATGACCACCTCCATGGCAATTATACTCCTTTACTGTACAACATCAAATCATCATCATCATCTTCATACAATTCGAGTATTTATTAAAATTGTTCTCAATTATTATTTGGGATTATTTTTGTAGACTTTTCAAAATTGTTAATAATTTTTTTTACTTTGTTTTGTTTAATTTAATGTCAGTATAATCATGATTTCATATGTATAGAATCACTGCACACGTCCCTTCTGTTTCTATGCAAAAAGCTTGACAATACAACGGTATGAAGATTCACTTTGACCAAACAAACAAAAATCCTCCCTTAGAATGCAGGAACAGCTTTACACACTCCCGAACATTCTGCAGAAATACTTACCAAAGATGTTCTTCACTGGTTGGAGATTTCTGTATTGTGATGCAGGATTGAGGTGCGGTTACTTCACAGCTCGTTCCATGATAAAAATCACTTGTTCTTGTTGTACGGTGAAGTCGGTTCCAATGAGCCGCAGTCCAGACGGAACTGCACAGTGATGAAGTGTGGAATGGGAGCAACGTTGCTTCACTTTCACATTCTGGATTCTTTTCCTTTCTCCAAAACATCCCAAATTCATTCAACTTCCACCTCCATGTGTGAGTGTGGGGGTGAGGGAGTCTGATAACATCTTCTCTCCTGTTCTTTATCTTACACAAGTTCTTCTGGTAGAGACAAAAATGTCCCATTTGGATTCACAGAACTTTAAAAATTTTTATTAGAATTTATTTTTAATTAATATAATTTGTTTTTATTTATTGTCCAATTCGTATGTATTTTTGGGATTTTACTGAATTTGTTGCATAAAAACAAAAGGCACATGCTTGTGTTTCAAACACCACACGTTTGTGTATGTATTTGTATATGATAAACATAAAACGTAAAATTTGTAACATTAATTATTAACATTTGTGATCATCAGCAATTTACATTTTTTTTTAAAACAATTTAAAATAAAATGCCTGCTTAGTTAAATAATATTTTATAATATTTTATAAAAAAATAAAATAATGTAATTAATGCAACACACTTTATTACATTAATTAAATTGAGTAATCAGTTAAATTGTCAACAATTTATTTTATTAAATTAAATTAATGTAATAATTATTATTTTTTAAATAGTTTACATTTGTTAGACCCCATTCAGTTAATACAGATGTGTATGCATGTGTGTGTGTGTGTGTGTGTGTGTGTGTGTGTGTGTGTGTGTGTGAGTGTGTGTGTTATGTTTAATATTTAATTTTCTAAAGATATGATCTACTTAACTGTTCTGCTTATTTCAACATACTTAAAAAAAAAATCTTCATTCATCCCCTACCTCAATATGTGGAATTGTTTGGATTTTCTCGTTTTGAGAAAGTTGCATGTGCAAAACAAATCGTATTTCCAGTCGGAAGTGAGTAGCTACGGTGACACTGCGCTAACTCTCGTTTCTTTTTTATACCCCTGGCACTGTTGTGTATGTGTAAGTGTAATAATAGTAATAAAAAATGCTCTCAAAGTGCGAGGCGGAGACTAAACATACATATACAGATGATTCCTGAGTTACGTTGTTTTTCGACTTTTCGGAAACGTATTTGATTTTAATTGGTTCATTAATAAATTACAGACCCCATAATGATCACAATTCTTTAAGAATCATTGGCATGCATTTCCTTTTACCTTTGTAGGTTGGGGACTAGCGATCTCCCTATATATCATATAATCGCTCTATATATTATTTAATAAACTTTAAAACAGTTATCCGAAACTACAAAATCACAGGCGATATATTGAGCTACGTTCAACTAAAAAAACTAAAATGTGAAAGTGATGCATCACAGCCTTCTGTGACATCATGTGGCTTCTGAGATGCGTCTCGTTATTGTGAAGTCGTTGTGATGTTAGCTGACGATTAGCTTTGTCCTTATTTCACTCTCTCATGGCGTGTGGTGGCGGGTTGTTGGGGTTTGACCCAGCAGGGGGGATGCACACGCACTAATCACTAATTTAGATCTGAGATCAGACGGGTCTTTTGCTTTCAAGTTTTAGCAGATGTTCTGGTTTGTGGCTCATTGTAAACTTTCTCTGCATGTCACGCTCACGTCCCCTGCGATGAAGCAGAGCGAATCATCAGTCATACTGAACACTGGTTCTCCCCAAAAAAAAATCCCTGAAGGACAGGATCTCACCCGGGTGGTCATCTCTAGCGTTGGAAGAGTCTTTTTATAGCCGTGAACAGTGTCGGAGAAAAACTCAATCCTCCTAGTCATACTTTCAGCTTTTTTCCCAGCCAGAGTATGAAATTATCAGAGCGTGGACTTTTTCCACACCATGGCACACCACCAGAGCTGAAGGGAATTTTAGTCATTGGATGGGCTTTTTTGCCTAAATTTCATACGCCTATTAGCGACATTATCGTCATTATTACTGTAAGGAATGATAAAGTGGTACCTCAGGATTTGGATCGTGTTTAAAAAACCGTGTTTAATACTAATCATATCAATACCTCTGCATATATCAAATATTTAACCATTTGTGAAGCAATTTGAAATGGATTTTTTATATTTTTATTTATAAAAATATTAAATTGTTTCATTCTGCAGCGTCATCTTTGTCCCCTGTGCAGATCGCTCCAGAGTTCATGGGGTGGTGCGTCAGTAATAACAGTCCGTGGGAAACATGATGCTCTGTGTTTTGTTCAATGGACTAAACGAAGCATTAAGGCAAATTATTGAGTTACTCAAGGAATTGTTACATATTGTTATATATATATATATAATGAGAGATTGATAAAAGCTTCTTGACTTGACAAGATAGATGGATGGATGGATGGATGGATGGATGGATGGATGGATGGATAGATGGATAGATAGATAGATAGATAGATAGATAGATAGATAGATAGATAGATAGATAGATAGATAGATAGATAGATAGATAGATAGAATGAGGAAAATAAGTATTTGAACACCCTGCTATTTTGCAAGTTCTCCCACTTAGAAATCATGGAGGGGTCTGAAATTGTCATCGTAGGTGCATGTCTACTGTAAGAGACATAATCTAAAAAAAAAAAATCCAGAAATCACAATATATGATTTTTAAACTATTTATTTGTATGATACAGCTGCAAATAAGTATTTGAACACCTGTCTATCAGCTAGAATTCTGACCCTCAAAGACCTGTTAGTCTGCCTTTAAAATGTCCACCTCCACTACATTTATTATCCAAAATTAGATGCACCTGTTTGAGGTCGTTAGCTGCATAAAGACACCTGTCCACCCCATACAATCAGTAAGAATCCAACTACTAACATGGCCAAGACCAAAGAGCTGTCCAAAGACACTAGAGACATAATTGTACACCTCCACAAGGCTGGAAAGAGCTACGGGGAAATTGCCAAGCAGCTTGGTGAAAAAAGGTCCACTGTTGGAGCAATCATTAGAAAATGGAAGAAGCTAAACATGACTGTCAATCTTCCTCGGACTGGGGCTCCATGCAAGATCTCACCTCGTGGGGTCTCAATGATCCTAAGGAAGGTGAGAAATCAGCCCAGAACTACACGGGAGGAGCTGGTCAATGACCTGAAAAGAGCTGGGACCACCGTTTCCAAGGTTACTGTTGGTAATACACTAAGACGTCATGGTTTGAAATCATGCATGGCACGGAAGGTTCCCCTGCTTAAACCAGCACATGTCCAGGCACATCTTAAGTTTGCCAATGACCATTTGGATGATCCAGAGGAGTCATTGGAGAAAGTTATGTGGTCAAATGAGACCAAAATAGAACTTTTGGGTCAAAATTCCACTAAATGTGTTTGAAGGAAGAAGAATGATGAGTACCATCCCAAGAACACCATCCCTACTGTGAAGCATGGGGGTGGTAGCATCATGCTTTGGGGGTGTTTTTCTGCACATGGGACAGGGCGACTGCACTGTATTAAGGAGAGGATGACCGGGGCCATGTATTGCGAGATTTTGGGGAACAACCTACTTCCCTCAGTTAGAGCATTGAAGATGGGTCGAGGCTGGGTCTTCCAACATGACAATGACCTGAAGCACACAGCCAGGATAACCAAGGAGTGGCTCTGTAAGAAGCATATCAAGGTTCTGGCGTGGCCTAGCCAGTCTCCAGACCTAAACCCAATAGAGAATCTTTGGAGGGAGCTCAAACTCCATGTTTCTCAACGACAGGCCAGAAACCTGACTAATCTAGAGAAGATCTGAGTGGAGAAGTGGGTCAAAATCCCTCCTGCAGTGTGTGCAAACCTGGTGAAAAACTACAGGGAACGTTTGACCTCTGTAATTGCAAACAAAGGCTCCTGTACCAAATATTAACATTGACTTTCTCAGGTGTTCAAATACTTATTTGCAGCTGTATCATACAAATAAATAGTTAAAAAATCATACATTGTGATTTCTGGATTTTTTTTTTTAGATTATGTCTCTCACAGTGGACATGCACCTACGATGACAATTTCAGACCCCTCCATGATTTCTAAGTGGGAGAACTTGCAAAATAACAGGGGTGTTCAAATACTTATTTTCCTCACTGTAGATAGATAGATAGATAGATAGATAGATAGATAGATAGATAGATAGATAGATAGATAGATAGATAGATAGATAGATAGATAGATAGATTCAAGAAGAACACTTGTACTCACTTTTAAATAAGGAGTTGCAGGAATCCTGAGTACGAACAATTACCTATGGAAAAGTCATGTTCAGACAGGAGCTCTTCTGGATTTATCTAGATTAAATTGGTAAATAATTTTCAGTTTGAGATCCGGTTTATGACGACAATCACGATGACGGCGGAAAGAGAGATGGAGCTCACGTGAGTTCCAGCTTGGATTATTTTTCTATTCCAAGCAACAGATTTCCCACTGGAGGAATGAACTAGAATAAGGAATCTGGTTAATAATACTGTAAATGCAAATGTTCTGACCGGTCCAGTTCCACCACCACCACCACCACATCCTTTTTCAAGCCCCTAACCAAATCCGTTTTCCCCGCACTCTTGGGTTCGAGACTTTTTTCCTGTTCCTCGTGTTCTTTATTCTATTGTACATTCCAAGCCATTGTGTTTTGTAAACCATTTTAAACAGGAAGTTAAATCGTTGCGG
This sequence comes from Silurus aristotelis, assembly GCF_946808225.1. Taxonomy (NCBI): domain Eukaryota; kingdom Metazoa; phylum Chordata; class Actinopteri; order Siluriformes; family Siluridae; genus Silurus; species Silurus aristotelis. The sequence goes on from NC_139589.1 coordinate 1,267,654, forward strand.
ATCATTAAGAACATTTCAGAGAGGCTCTTGAGTACCTCCATGTGATGTATTTTCAGTTTTCCAGACAGCTCATGTGCAGGCCTTTTCATGTTTCTGATTGTTCAGAGCCATCTGGTCATTTTCATTCTGCTCGCAGTGCCGGGACGTGGAGGCGAGCCAGCGGGCTTCTGCGCTTGGAACACATTCCATCAGTTTGCTGTATTGAGTCTGAGAGTCCGATCTCGTGTTTTAGTCGGGAATGTTTCAGGGGTGAGGTGCTGGTGTGCGGAGAAGAGCTTCAGACCAGAAATCTAAAGGTTTCTGAGGTGGTGTTATAGGAGAGAGATGTTGCAATGGAAAGTCTAGGAGGAAGGAGGAAAAATCCAAGGTTGTTTGGCATCTGCAGATAATAATTTGATGTTTTCAAATCCTTCAGACGTACCTGATCCTCATGATCCGATCAGGATTATTGATCGTATCGTATTGATCATAAAGCATGCGAAATGAAGTCAGTTTTTTCACTTGAAAAGATTCAAGATAACTGTCCTGTTATTGTGATGTACTAAATTTTCCGACTTAATCAAATTCGACTAAACCAAATTGGATCAATTGAACCATTTGAACTAAACTGAATTTGACACGTGCAAAAAAGAGCGTTTCAGGACGAGGTCGTCCAGGCGCGGGTTAAAGGGTTTTAATGGTGCTGTGGGAGGTCAGAAATACCTCAGTCTAAAAATCTTGGCTTTGCATCTTCGTGCAGAAGCAACGTCGGCGCCTCAGACATCATTTACATCATTTAAACTTTTTTAAGTGTGTGATATAAGAAATCCAGCCATTAGGGGGGCACAAGCCAGTGTACTCTTAGTGCCGGTCCCAAGCCCGGGTAAATGGGGAGGGTTGCGTTAGGAAGGGCATCCAGCGTAAAACATGTGCCAAATCAAATATGCGGATCACAAATGAGAATTTCATACCGGATCGGTCGAGGCCCGGGTTAACAACGACCGCCACAGGTATCGTTAGCCGACAGGGTACCGGTGGAAATTGGGCTACTGTTGGCCGAAGGAGGAAAAGGAGAGGAGGAAGGCGTCTACAGAGACGGCAGGAAAAGGAGCAGTGTAGGAGAGTGGAGGTTCGGGTTGGTACTTTAAATGTTGGTACTATGACGGGTAAAGGGAGAGAGATAGCTGATATGATGGAGAGGAGAAAGGTAGATGTGTTGTGTGTTCAGGAGACCAAGTGGAAAGGGAGTAAGGCCAGGAACATTGGAGGTGGGTTTAAACTGTTTTATCATGGTGTGGATGGGAAGAGAAATGGTGTAGGGGTGATTCTGAAGGAAGCGTACAGTAAGAGTGTAGTGGAGGTGAAGAGAGTTTCTGATAGGGTGATGATCGTGAAGGTGGAAGTTGAAGGGATGATGATAAATGTCATCAGTGCCTATGCTCCACAAGTTGGCTGTGAGATGGAGGAGAAAGAAAGATTCTGGAGTGAATTAGATGAAGTGGTAGATGGTGTACCTAGGAAAGAACGATTGGTGATTGGGGCAGACTTTAATGGGCATGTAGGTGAAGGGAACAGAGGTGATGAGGAGGTGATGGGTAGGTATGGTTTTAAGGAGAGGAATGTGGAAGGGCAGATGGTGGTAGATTTTGCTAAAAGGATGGAAATGGCAGTGGTGAACACGTATTTTAAGAAGAAGGAGGATCATAGGGTGACGTATAAGAGTGGAGGAAGGTGCACACAGGTGGATTATCTTCTGTGTAGGAGATGCAACCTGAAGGAGATTGGAGACTGTAAGGTGTTGGCGGGGGACAGTGTAGCTAGACAGCATCGGATGGTGGTCTGTAGGATGGTTTTGGAGGCGAAGAAGAAGAGGAGGAAAGTAAGGTTTGAAAGAAGAATAAGATGGTGGAAACTGAAGGAGGAAGAGTGTAGTGTGAGGTTCAGGGAAGAGGTCAGACAGGGGCTTGGTGGTGGTGAAGAGGTGCCGGATGATTGGGCAACTACTGCAGGAGTGATGAGGGAGGCAGCTAGAAAAGTACTTGGTGTGACATCTGGAAATAGAAAGCAAGACAAGAAGACGTGGTGGTGGAATGAGGAAGTGCAGGAGAGCATTAGGGGAAAGAGATTGGCAAAACAGAAGTGGGATCGACAGAGTGATGAGAAAAGTAGGCAGGAGTACAAGGAGATGCGGCAGCAGGTTAAAAGGGATGTGGCGAAAGCCAAGGAAAAGGCATATGAGAAACTGTATAAGAGGTTGGACACTAAGGAAGGAGAAAAGGATTTATACCGATTGGCCAAGCAGAGGGACCGAGCTGGGAAGGATGTACTGCAAGTTAGAGCAATAAAGGATGGAGAGGGAAATGTGTTGACTAGTGAGGAGAGTGTGTTGAGAAGATGGAGGGAATATTTTGAGCAGCTGATGAATGAGGAAAATCAGAGAGAGAGAAGGTTGGAGGATGTGGAGTTGGTGAAGCAGGATGTAGATAGGATTAGTAAGGAGGAAGTGAGAGCAGCGATTAGGAGGATGAAGAATGGAAAGTCGGTTGGACCAGATGACATACCGGTAGAAGCGTGGAGATGTTTAGGAGAGATGGCAGTGGAGTTTTTAACCAGATTGTTTAACAGGATTCTGGAAGGGGAGAGGATGCCTGAGGAATGGAGAAGGAGTGTGCTGGTACCGATCTTTAAGCATAAGGGAGATGTGCAGACCTGCAGTAACTACAGGGGAATTAAGTTGATCAGTCACACCATGAAGTTATGGGAAAGAGTAGTGGAAGCCAGGCTGAGAGAAGAGGTGACCATCTGTGAGCAACAGTATGGTTTCATGCCGAGGAAGAGCACCACAGATGCCTTATTTGCTTTGAGGATGTTGATGGAGAATTATAGAGAAGGACAGAAGGAGCTGCATTGTGTATTTGTGGATTTAGAGAAAGCGTACGACAGGGTGCCGAGAGAGGAGTTGTGGTATTGTATGAGGAAGTCAGGTGTGTCAGAGAAGTATGTGAGGGTGGTGCAGGACATGTATGAGGACAGTGTGACGGCAGTAAAGTGTGCAGTAGGTACGACAGACTGGTTCAGGGTGAAGGTTGGACTGCATCAAGGATCGGCCCTGAGCCCTTTCCTGTTTGCAGTGGTGATGGACAGGTTGACGGACGAGGTCAGACAGGAGTCTCCCTGGACTATGATGTTTGCAGATGATATTGTGATTTGTGGTGAGAGTAGAGAGCAGGTTGAGAAGAGCCTGGAGAGGTGGAGATATGCGCTGGAGAGAAGGGGAATAAAAGTCAGTAGGAGTAAGACAGAGTACATGTGTGTGAATGAGAGGGAGGACAGTGGAGTGATGCGGTTGCAGGGAGAAGAGGTGGAGAAGGTGGAGGAGTTCAGGTACCTGGGGTCATCAGTGCAAAGTAATGGAGAGTGTGTTAGGGAAGTAAAGAAAAGAGTGCAGGCAGGGTGGAGTGGGTGGAGAAGAGTGATAGCAGGAGTGATTTGTGATAGAAGAGTATCTGCAAGAATGAAAGGGAAAGTTTATAGGACTGTGGTGAGACCTGCAATGTTGTATGGATTAGAGACAGTGGCATTGAGTAAAAGACAGGAGGTGGAGCTGGAGGTAGCAGAGCTGAAGATGTTAAGGTTTTCGTTGGGAGTGACGAGGATGGACAAGATTAGAAATGAGTTTATAAGAGGGACAGCACATGTAGGATGTTTTGGTGACAAGGCGAGGGAGGCGAGATTGAGATGGTTTGGACATGTGCAGAGAAGGGACATGAATTATATTGGTAGAAAAATGCTGAAGATGGAGCCACCAGGTAGGAGGAAAAGAGGAAGGCCAAGGAGGAGGTTCATGGATGTGGTGAGGGAAGACATGCAGGTAGTTGGTGTAAAAGAGGCAGATATAGAGGACAGGGTGGTATGGAGACGGATGATCCGCTGTGGCGACCCCTAATGGGAGCAGCCGAAAGAAGAAGAAGAAGAAGAAGTGTGTGATATAAGACACGATGTCAGCTCGTTTGAGTTCTCCAAACGTTCGGCAGCCATCATACGTTAGGAGTGAGAACATTCCAGCTTTAAAGCCACTGAGTGGTGCTCTGTGGAAGACATTGGACTTCTGATGGAAGGGTTGTGAGACCAAGCAAGGCCTTTCACTCTCACCTTCTCAGCTGTATGAACGAGATGGTTGTAAAGCTGTAAATATTTGTGTACTGTTTGTGGCTTGTCAGCTTTAAATGGTTAAGGTGTCAGTGTGTGTCAGTGTGGTCTTCAGTCTTACGCTCACTCTGGTCATTCTGATCACCTCGTACCTCAATCACGAGCCGGGATTCTCACTTCAGACTGAGGTTATGCGGTTTGTAAAAAAGGGGATTTCCAAAGACTTGTTTGGAAAATGAAAGGAGAAGCTGAGTGAACGGTCACTACAGTGTGAGCTTTGAATCATTCACTGACCTTTCAGTGTCCTTTCAGTGAAAGTATACAGAATAAATATATAACCATATAAATATATTGATATATTTGGGCTGTCAAAATGAACATTAAATAAAAATTAATTGAACGTCAACGCAAATTTTAACGGCACCATTTCTGTTTGAACATTTTTCCTGTTTTTACTGTTTTATTGTAGTGTGCTTGCACTTATAAGGAATTGTTTTGGTGACAGAAGTTTCCAGTTGCACATTTTTTTAAAGTGCAATTTAGATTAAAAAAAAAAAAAAAAAAAAAAAAAAGCTAAATTAAATAATAAAAAGATTTGCACATTTGTATAAAGAAAATAAATAAAGAGCATTATTGCACATCTGTTTTATTTTAATGCACAATGGGGAGAGCAATTAAGTGTTTATGAGGTGGAGTGTTTAGATCTTTAAAAAAATATAAATATAATTTTAGAGGCGAAATTAAAACCTTCAACACAACACACATTTATTCACTATAATAATCACGATAATATTAAGTCTTCACGCTCTATTTGGTTTCACTAATAATAAACACACATTTGCATAAAGCATCAGTATTTGTTTATTAGAGTATTAAACACTTAAAAGTATTAATTTAAGGTACATTTAGAAAATATAGAAATGTGCGATTAAGTTGCGATTAATCACAAGTTACCTCAGACCCTGGCTTCCACTACTCTTTTCCATAACTTCATGGTGTGACTGATCAACTTTATTCCCCTGTAGTTACTGCAGGTCTGAACATCTCCCTTATTCTTAAAGATCAGTACCAGCACACTCCTTCTCCATTCCTCAGGCATCTTTTTACCTTCCAAAATCCTGGTTAACAATCTGGTTAAAAACTCCACTGCATCTCTCCTAAACATCTCCACGCTTCTACCGGTATGTCATCTGGTCCAACCGACTTTCCACTCTTCATACAGACAAAAGCATTGTGGTTCTTTCCCAAACTGTTACCACAAAGTTGGAGGTACACAGTTGTATCAGACGTCTTTGGTTGCTGTAGCATGAAAACTTCATTTGAACTTGGAAACCCAAACCTGTTCCAGCATGACAATGCTCCTGTGCACAAATCCAGCTCCATGAAGATCTGCTTTACATGGGTTTGAGTGGAAGATCTCCTGCTATAGAGCTTCAACCCTATTGGGACGAATGTGAACGCTGACCGCACCCCAGGAACCTCCTCACTTTCTCAAATACATCAGTACCTGACTTTACTAACACTCTGTGTCTAAATAAGGACAAATTTCCACAAAATCTAGTGGAACATCTACCCAGAAGATTGGAGCTTATTCTAACAGCAAATGGAGACTCGATATGGAATGGAACATTCAAAAGAAACAATCTCCCAAAGTTCTGCAGAACCACACATAAAAGTTTTAGCATTGTGTAATGGATTTCCAGGGAGGCGAAAGAATTTTCCCCAACATGACCAGTTTCTTTATTCATTCCCTGCTGCTGCACTTGAACTTTAGCTTAACTTCCTGTCAGAAACCTTCATCGGATTGTGATCTTTGTTAAACTGTATACTGTAAACTGTCAAATAAAATAAAAAATCATTACGAAAAAAACATAAAAGAGTTTGTATTTAGAATACTTAAGTACAAAAGTATTAGGTCATTTTATAGGAAGTCTTTGGATGCAGAAGCATGACATTTTTTCTTCACTTAAACTAGGAGACCCAACCCCAGAGCTCCAACCCCTGAGCTTCAACCCCAGATCTCCAACCCAAGAGCTCCAACCCCAGATCTCCAACCCCAGAGCTCAAACCCCAGATCTCCAACCCCAGAGCTCCTACCCCAGAGCTCCTACCCAAGAGCTCCAAACTCAGAGCTCTAACCCCAGATCTCCTACCCAAGAGCTCCAACCCCAGATCTCCAACCCCAGAGCTCTAACCCCAGATCTCCAACCCCAGAGCTCCAACCCCAGAGCTCCAACCCAAGAGCTCCAAACCCAGAGCTCTAACCCCAGATCTCTAACCCAAGAGCTCCAACCCCAGAGTTCTAACCCCAGATCTCCAACCCCAGAGTTCTAACCCCAGAGCTCCTACCCAAGAGGTTAAACCCAAGAGCGCCAAACTCAGATCTCCAACCCCAAAGTTCCAACCCCAGAGCTCCAACCCTATTGAATACTTTTGGCATGAATATGAACACTGACTGCAACCCCAGACCTCCTCACCTTCTCACCTACATGACTACCTGATTTTACTAACAAAACATCTTCCCAGCACCGTGGAGCTCATTATAGCAGCAAATGGGGACTAGCTGTGGAATGGGACGTTCCGAAAGAAGCGCAAGCTTATCTCGTGGGCAGGTGTCCACAAAAAAAACCCATATATTGTCTATTTAGTTCATTTGTCCAAAAAAAAAAGTTGTATTCATATTTACTTTATTTGCATTAAAACCTTGTTGTGACGGTTGTCGATCTCAAATCGAAGACGCTTTGAGTTACACTGAAATTCATTTAGTAGAAAACGTTAGAAAATTCTGTTTTATATATATATATATATATATATATATATATATATATATATATATATATATATATGTGTGTGTGTGTGTGTGTGTGTGTGTGTGTGTGTGTGTGTGTGTGTGTGTGTGTGTGTGTGTGTTTCTTCAGGTGCTCTAACCGAGTGCTATGATGAGCTGGGAAACCGCTACCAGCTCCCAGTCTACTGCCTCTCTCCTCCCGTCAACATGATCGAAGAAAAGAGTGAGACGGACGCTCCTGAGGCCCCTGAGGCTCCGCCCACCGAAGGACACGAGTGCCAGCTCCGTCTGCGTCTTTCGACGGGTCGTGACCTTCGTCTGGCCGTGCGCTCCGGAGACAGCGTGCTGTTCATGAAGCGGCGTCTGCAGGCGCAGGAAGGCCTCGAGGCGTCCAGCCAGCGCTGGTTCTTCTCGGGACGTCCTCTCAGCGACCGCATGAAGCTGCACGAGCTCAACATCTCCAAAGACTACGTCGTGCAGGTGATCGTCAGCCAGCCGCCGCCAGTCGAAAACTGATGCGAAGATCCTCCAGAGATTTCTTTCCACCGAGACACGGACAATCGCCTGGTGACGTGCAGAACGTCGGAGATCTTACCTGAAATGGAATCCTAGAGCGCGCTGCTCCAAAAGACAGACGTGAGCAGAATCATGAAGTGCTTTCTTTTCTTCTTCTTCTTTTATTTCATTTATATGTCTGCAAAGCAGACCTGAACATACGGACATCTACGAAACTTTCCTACAGCCACGGCTCGGCTTTTAACAAATCTCTCTAAAAAAAACCAAACAAGAAATCTCCGGAATGAGACGTATGGGGAATATAACAGTATATATAAAAGAAGGAATCTGCTTTTTATGTCTTTCACCAGGTTCAGATTCTTTGATGTCAGGTGTCTGTCTAGTGTGTTTCCAGACGTCTAGACGACTCTCTTGCACTGTAAAACAATCTAAAGTGAATGTTTTTTTTCTGCAGAAGGGAAAATTCTTTTGTGTGATATCTCGAGCTGTTCCGGACACAATTTGAGGCTCGTGTGCTTGGACACATTGGAGGCTTCACGTAATATTCCGTAATGCTGTATGGAGACGAGATGAAGGTTCCTCCAGGTTTCCCTCCGTCTCTCTCATTGCTCTCATCGTGCAAGAGCAGGTTTTAAAAGGAGCGTCATCATGACCACACTCAGGGGTCGTAGAGGGAACCGAGGGTCAGAAGATCATCTGAAGACAGAATAAAGTGATGCTGATGAGGAGAACATAGCAGAGACGTCATTTCCTCCTGCTACATGTTTGTAAACGCCCTCTGTCATGTCGGGAAAAAAACATTGGTTTATTTTATTGATACAGAATGCATTTTTAATTAAAACACAATCGTTTCTAATCAAATTTCTACTCGTTTTGTACTTTCTCGTGTCTTCTTCCATCTCTAAAGTTTCTGCTGGAGATCTAAAACCCAATAACTAAACCCAGATATTAATGCATGGAAACTTTTGGTTTGCTGTGAACGAGTGTGTAAATGAGTAATTGATAATTGAGCGTATGAGTCTACAGATGTGTAAATATATGAAGGAGTGTTTAATGAATAGATGAAAGAGTGTGTGAAGGAGTGACGTGTATCTGAAATACTTCCCTGATTTCACTGCATTGAAACCTTGCGTTGGTCAGAACATCAACATCCAATAAGCAGAAGTGAGACGGTTTATTTTTCAATACGTTTGTGGTATATGTGTGAGTACCGTAATTTCCGGACCCACTGAATTTGACAAAGATTTTTTTTTTTAACGCCGCACCTTTTTTATAAGCCGCAGGTGTCTACACTGAAACTAATGAACTTTACACAGGCTTTAATGAAAGACAGTGTCTGTATCTAAAAAGTAGCCGACCAAGAAAGTCATTGTTCACCGTCTTCCTCCTTCCTTTCACAACAATTTCTCTCTGGATTTTATCTTTTGGTGTGTGTTTTCATGCCCGGTTGTTTTCAGCGTGACGAATGATTCGCATTTCCTGTAGACAGTCCAAGTGAGCGGCAGGTCAAAGGTCAGAGGAACATCATCCATATTTATGATGTGGTGCGGCCCGATTCAGTGGGAGCGCATCTGATTTAATATACAGAGTTTCATTGGTTCACCTGAACCCATTCTGCAATTTCATTGGTCTAATGTATGGGGTTCAGTTTTTTGGCTTGAAGTTTGTGAAACCGGGAAAAACCCAGGAATAATCCATAAATTCATTTTCACTTCATTGTTGAAGTCGCAGGGTTTAAAGCGTGGGAAAAAGTAGCGGCTTATAGTCCGGAAAATACGGTACATGTGTAGATGTGTAAGGAGGTGTGTGGAAGTGTGTAGATTTGTGAGGAGGTGTGTAGATTTGTGAGGAGGTAGGTAGATGTATGAGGAGGTGTGTAGATGTGTGAGGAGGTGTGAGGAGGTGTGTAGATGTGTGAGGAGGTAGGTAGATGTATGAGGAGGTGTGTAGATGTGTAAGGAGGTGTGTAGATGTGTGAGGAGGTGTGTAGATGTATGAGGAGGTGTGTAGATGTGTGAGGAGGTGTGAGGAGCTGTGTAGATGTGTGAGGAGGTAGGTAGATGTATGAGGAGGTGTGTAGATGTGTAAGGAGGTGTGTAGATGTGTGAGGAGGTGTGTAGATGTATGAGGAGGTGTGTAGATGTGTGAGGAGGTGTGTAGATGTGTGAGGAGGTGTGTAGATGTATGAGGAGGTGTGTAGATGTGTGAGTAGGTGTGTAGATTTGTAAGGAGGTAGGTAGATGTATGAGGAGGTGTGTAGATGTGTGAGGAGGTGTGTAGATGTGTGAGGAGGTGTGTAGATGTATGAGGAGGTGTGTAGATGTGTGAGGAGGTGTGTAGATGTGTGACGAGGTGTGTAGATGTGTGAGTAGGTGTGTAGATTTGTGAGGAGGTGTGTAGATGTATGAGGAGGTGTGTAGATTTGTGAGGAGGTGTGTAGATGTATAAGGAGGTGTGAGGAGGTGTGTAGATGTTTGAGGAGGTGTGTAGATGTATGAGGAGGTGTGTAGATGTGTGAGTAGGTGTGTAGATTTGTAAGGAGGTGTGTAGATGTGTGAGGAGGTGTGAGGAGGTGTGTAGATGTCTGAGGAGGTGTGTAGATGTATGAGGAGGTGTGTAGATGTGTGAGGAGGTGTGAGGAGGTGTGTAGATGTGTGAGGAGGTGTGTAGATGTGTGAGGAGGTGTGTAGATGTGTGAGGAGGTGTGTAGATGTATGAGGAGGTGTGTAGATGTGTGAGGAGGTATGTAGATGTATGAGGAGGTGTGTAGATGTGTGAGGAGGTGTGAAGATGTGTGAGGAGGTGTGTAGATTTGTGAGGTGTGTAGATGTATGAGGAGGTGTGAGGAGGTGTGTAGATGTGTGAGGAGGTGTGTAGATGTGTGAGGAGGTGTGTAGATGTGGAAAAGCATCTCAGGAACACAAAACACAATCGTTCATACATTTATACATTCATACATTTGTTGTACATTTACACCCTCCACCATCTACTCATCCCACACACATTTACACACTCGTTTACTCTCTGCTCCACTCGTTTTTCTACTCATCCACACACTCCGTCACACTTCTTCTACTTATCTCACTGTCATTCACACACAGTGGAATGTTTTTTTTGGCTTTGCGCAGGTAGGAGGAACCTGGAGAACCCAGAGGAAGCCCATGAGAGCAAGCGAAACTTCACACACTGTCACCTGAGACGTGAAGTGGCGTTTGATCTAAAAAAAAAAAAGATCTTGGATGACATTCCCTGGCTAGTGATGTCATTATTACACACACACACAAACAGTACAGCCTTTTTTTTACACAGAAAGTGGTACTGAAACTCAGACTAAACAAAAACCGCCACCGCGTCCTTGATTCAGAGGCCGACCTGTTAATGATAACCTTTCTTTCCATTATTTGTATAAATACAAGCTGTTACTATGGAAACAGGGTCGCATTAAAACAAGCTAATTTATAGTCACTCAGGATCGTTGGTGCATTCGTACCAAAACTGGGAACACCTTCTGACCAGTCAGATTCCAGTGTCCGACCTCATTGCGTTCCGTTTAACCTCATGACTCTTAAAGCATCCCAGAAAACACCTGATGGAAAATAAATTTTTCCACAGTTGTAGTGTTTTGAAACGTTCTCACGCTCACGCTTATCATCTATCCTGGACTGTGGATCTGAAGGGTGTGAGTTCTAATCCCTGCCACACCAAGATGCCACTCTTGGGGCCCCTGAGCAAGGCCCTTCACCACATAGCTGTTGGGTTGTATGAATGGGATAAATGTTTGGATATGGGCATCTACCAAATGCCATAAATGTAAAAACCGTGTGTTTTATTTCATTTTGTTTCATGTAGTCAGATATGAAGCTCGTTGGACAGAATACGTCCACGTGAATTGACGTGTAATATTACCATACTGTACGTTCATCTGTAGTAGCTGCCCGCTCAGGACTGTACCACTTTCACTCCGGGGGAATAGAGTGTTGGGAAGAAGACATTTGTGCAAAAAAGAATAGTGGATAATAATAATAATGATGATGGTGATGATGATGGTGATGATAAGTGTGTGAATGCGAACAGACGAGTTGAGGTTGAGGAATTTTCTGACGCACCATGCTCACGAGGTTGGCATTTCTACCACTGGAATTTCTTCCCTTGTGTTTTGCAGAGTTTACTCTCCCAGACTGGTTTTTGCTTCGTTGAAATTCAATTCCACATACCTGAAATGTCGGACACCCAACTTTTTCCCCGACACACACGTGGTTCTTCCCCAATATGTTAACACAAACCTGGAGGCAAACAATTGTTTAGGACGTATTTTGGATGCAGTCCAAGTTTTTTACTTAAACTAGGAGACCCAAAGCTTAAGTGGAAGTTATTATAGATCGCAAATGTGGAATGTGATGTTCAAAAGCAATCCTATGTTCAGGTGTGCACAAACTTTCGGTCATACGGTGTGTAGCGATATAATATTTAACTTTTTCTTTTTTTTTATACCACACCAGCAGTTCGGATTTCCTTCCGTATCTCGATGTGTATTGTGGATATCAGAATATCACGATGCGATATTTCGGTCATATCGGGTTTTTCTTCTTTATGTTGTAAGGTTTCATGTAATGTGATATTGTGATGTTAAACGCTTGGATGGAATTCCCTGTGAGTTCGAGTGAAAGTGTGTATTGAAGACCCTGTTCCACGTGTCATCGTCATTCACGGCATTTAGCAGACGCCCTTATCCAGAGTGACGTACAAAAGTCTCGGTCAATGAAATTGAAGTGTCCTTGCATGACACCTTGCCTTACTTTCACCCCTGAGCTCCTACATGAGTGAAGTAAACACAACTTCCTATTTCACTTTGCATTTCTGCTGAACCATGACCTCCAACTGGAATCTCTGACTTCCCCTGCTATTCCCTGACTCGTGTGTGTGTGTGTGTGTGTGTGTGTGTGTGTGTGTGTGTGTGTGTGTGTGTGTGTGTGTGTATATTCAGTTCCTCATTCCAATTGAGCAGCATTGTGTCTGACTCTGAGTCTGAGTTTTTTCCTGACATTTTGAACGAATAACAGAAAAGCAGCTGTGTGAAGGAAATGGAATTTCACACCTTACATCTGGACTCAACTCTTTTTTTCTGACTTTTCCACCTTCATCACGTGCGAATAAAGCAGGAACAATGACGTGTTCGCACTTCGTGTGGCATATATATATATATATATATGATAAAAAATATTTAAATAATACATGCATTTATTATTCAGATATATTCACAAGAAAAGTGTTTTTACTCCATCAAACATCGTCTTTTTTTGATTATCATAAACATTTAAATTACCATAAAAGTTTTGCATGTTCTTTAAACATTGTTCAATTAACCTTTATTTTAATTTTTAAAAAATGTACGTATTTTTTCTTGATTAATTAAATAATTAGCTAAATTAAATCAACATGCCTTATTTCGGAAAAAATAATAAAATTTATCTGTTCTTTTAGATTATATTTCATTTGAACGGTTTAAGAATGATTTAAGAGAAATAAAAACGATAGAGAAAAAAGAATACAGCAAACGTGAATACGATTTAAACACATTTCATTGACATACATTATTTTCTTTTTTATAAAAGCATTAAATAAAAAAATCTTTAAATACAATTTTAAATGTATTAAACTTTTTAACAGCAATAATTGAAGTAAAGTTAAAAAAAAAAACTGTTTTTAAAGGAAATGTGAATATAATGTTCCTTTGAAAATACATAATTGGACAATTACTCAAAAAATATATAAAAAACAAATATTAATTAAAACTTTAAAGGAACCTAAAGACCTGAATTTGTTAATCATTTAAAATTAGCCAACAAATAATTTAACTCAAATAATCTTTTTTTTATTATTATTATATACACAATTAAATTAATAATTTTTCATATTATTCATATTATTATTCAGTGTGTTTATATATATATAAAATACAAAAATCTCCAAAAAAGTAAATAGTTAAATAATTTAATACTTGTTTTTATATCAGTATGAAAACAATATTTCTTTAAAATAAATGATATAATTGGACCATAATTATTATATATTAAAGATCTGAAGGTTTTTGTTGGCATTGGTAGTTTAATATGTCAGTGTGTCAGAGTAAGTAGGTGTGTAAAATGTGTGTAAAAATTCCAGCAGGGTGAAGGGATTTTTGCTTCTGTTCTACCTGCTTATAAATGGATCTGAGATCAGGCAGAGGTTCATTGTGAGAGATCAGAGTCAGAAACATCATCGTGCTCAGAGAGGAGGAAAAAAAACAACAACAGAAGAAGAAGAAGAAGAAGAAGAAGGTAGATTTTTCTTCAGTTTTGTTGGAAATGCTCTTTGGATATTTGTTTTATTTGATCTGAACTTCATGAATCTCTGTGCAGTGAATAATTGGATTTCTTTGCTTGTTTAGATGAATATGATTCTCCTAAAGGTCTTTGCTCTACATCTAACCCTCCTTCACATCGGGGGCGCCAACAAGTTCAGGGTCATCAAACCGAACGGTGATCATAAGCTTTATTTTATTCTATTTGAAAGGTTTGGAATTAGATCAGGTTCAGGCAATTTTAGGTGTTGAAACTTCAAAGCTGTATTTTTGTGTAGAAATTTTTTTAATTGTAAAAAATATAGAATATAAAAAGAAAAAGCTTGGAATATTGTTGAAGATAAAAAGATCTAAACGAATCCATAGTTTCATATTCAGGATGTTTTAGGCACAAAATGGAAATGGTGTACTGAGCAGATACAGTAGATTTATAATATATATACACACACACACACACACACACACACACACACACACACACACACACACACACACACACACATGCAACATTTTCAAAAGTTTGTGGACACCTTACCATAAGATTGGCGAAGATTCCATTCAGCCACACGGGTGTTAGTAAAGTCAGGTACTGATGTAGGTGAGGTGAAGTGATTCAAAAAGTGTTGAATCAGGATGAAGCTCCAATGCAGGAGATCTTTCACACACTTCCAACCCATGAAGAACAGATCTTTATAGAGTTTGCTTTGTGCACAAGAGCATTGCCATGGTGGAACAGTTTTGGGTCTCCAGGCTTAAATAAAGAGAAAAACATTCTTTATAATGGTGTACCTCCAACGTTGTGGGAACAGTTTGAAGAAGAACCACATATGGCTGGAAAAATCAGGAGTCTCAATACTTTTGGTGAAACCACGAATCTCGAATTATGTTTGTTTTAGTTATTGCTTTGGAGGTAAAGGGAAACCCGATGAAACAGAAGACTTCGGTCGTCCTGAGTTGTGGCGATCAGTTCGATAACTCTGAGATCCACTGGAGGAAAAATCAGGAGAAGATCGATGTGAAGGGAAACCGTGTAGAAGTGAGCATCGAGGCCATGCTGGGAGGAAACTTCACCTGCCACGAGGAATCAGGAGACGTCCTGAACCACACGCTGGTGCTGGTCAGCCCACTCGACTTCGACAAGGCCGTTCTGCTGCGCAATGATGATAAAGGTAACTGGGGGAAAAAACTAAAAAATGACTTACAGGGCCTTCCATAAATCTTGGCACCCCTATGAATTCATATGATTCAATTCAATTGCATTCCAGTTTGTTTCTTTTGTAATTTTCAAAATGAACATTGTCTCAAAGCAGCTTTGCAGAATGTCAGAATTAGTGAACTATGTGTTTTTACCCCGTATTTATATTCAAAACGTAAATATTTTTAACTACATAAAACTCGAGTTGAATATTTTTTATTTGAAGTATATTCCAGTTGATATTGTACATTTTAAGTACACGTGACTACGTTCAGCTTTGACTTCCTGTTTCACAGGAGTGTAAATATAATGTAACACAAAAGCCAAATTCCCTTAGTCATCCACCAGACTGAAAGGTTGTTGAACTTCAGAGAATAAGAAGTGACTACTAGAAAATAGCAGAAGCATTGAATGTGCTTGTTTTCACCAACAGGTGAAGGTGGAAGTGTTCTTCTATTCTTTATATTTACCAAAAGGGCCAATATTAGTGACGGGAATTGTACTTATAGTGATTTTTAGCTAGAATTTGAATTGTTAAACCCGGGCAAGTAAGCACTGGAATTGATGCTAGTCAAGAAAAAGGCTTCATATAGCTAGCTGTAGCTAGTTAGCATATTTGTGACTTTGCTTATTAGCATGATTTTAGTTTTTTTTAGTGGTCATGTCTTCTACAAAGTTAAAAGGTGGTAAAGGAGAAAATACTTTAATACTTATTTAATATATTCTGCACTCCAGTAATTTTTATGTCTTTTAAAAAACAAAACAAAAAGAAACATTAGGAATAACTATATTAAAAAATAATACTTTTAGCAACAAAGTACAATAACTTGGTTATTATTATTATAACTACTTTGATTATAACTACTTTGATTTATTATAATTTTTTTTTATTATTAATAATAATATTAATATGATCTTTCTTTCTTTTTTTTAAATTTACCCTAGAATTTGTCTCATGCGTCGCTAGAAACTACAGCGGCCCGTTCCACTGCTCATGGAAGTGGGATCCTATAAGGAACGGAGTTGTGGTGTTCTTCAGTGCTTCCCGGTGAGAAACGCTGAAAATATCTTCTCTGGTTTATTACGTTTTTTTATTTGGCCTCCTGCTCAACTAAACGTTCATCCTCAGGAACTCGAACACGCTCAAATGCTCTCTGGATGCCGATAACGCAGGACTGACGTGTGAGGATCTGCAGTGCCCGTTCTCTGAGGAGGTGACCCGCATCAACCTCACCCTGCTGGTCCGGAACCAGTACCGCTTAGAGGAACACCAGAGGACTTTCTTCATTCATGACATTAGTAAGAGCTGATATTTATTTTAACCACCTGCATAAACTATTAAAGATGCGTACAATAATAAAAAGGGGAACTATTACAGTGCTATAACAGTAATATTATGGTACTACAATGGTTCTATACTGGTACCATTCATTAGTACTTTCAGATTTCCTTGAAAAAATCTAATCTACAAGAAAAAGACAATAATGTTTTTATGTCATTTTTTAAATGGTACATTATATCTCACATTTTTTTTAAAAAGATAAAAAAAATTGTAGAATTTTGTAATAATTAATTTTAATGAATTTATTACTATTTTATTTATTTCTTTATTTTTTATTAATTTATTACAATTTTTCTACCTTTAGAAGTCCTTTCAAGCTTTAATCTAAAATTTTATAATTTTTTTTATTACTTATTTTAAAAGTTTAACACCTTCAGGTCTTAAAATCTTAATAAAAAAGAATCATGGTCCAATGATCAGATTTCTTTAAAGTCAGACGATATTCACATTTCTTATTAATCTTTTGTTGGTTAATATTTAAAAAAATAATCAGATTACTTTTCTACTCGTATAATTGAATTGCTCTTCACAGTGCAGAGATTTGATTGTTGGGTAATGTAGTGACATCACATGACGTCTTTGGCCCCGCCCCTACTAAAATGAATAATAGGGAACATGGACATGTGACCTGTCAGAACACTCGTCTTACTGAGGAGAATTCATCTTGTGCTTTGGATCGAGAAAGACGAGCATCTGTTGAGGAACTTCTAGTATTTTCTTGCTAACACGAACCATTAAAAAGAAGTGTTAAATTAAAAAGCGGTCTTTAAAAATTTACTATACTGATCACAATCAAATGTACAGATTTAGTATCTTTAGGGTTCCTCTAAAACTTTCTTTTAAAATCTAAACATGAGAAGAACATTAATATTCAAACTTGGAGTGATGGAGTTCTTGTGTTGAACACTGACAACCTAAGGATACAGGACATGAGTTTACTGTGGACGTTTCCACTTAGGAAGCATAGAGATGGGATTAAGGGTTCAGAACTACAATTTTCTTTAACAGTTTTACAAAAAGTCAAAAGTTGACAACCTGAGCAATGATGGAACTGTAATTAATAAACATCTGGTGTCTAGATGAGGACGAGGTTCTCTTTTGAGTCTGGTTCCTCTCAAGGTTTCTTCCTCAAGAACTTTTAGGGAGTTTTGTTGTCACTGTTGTCATTTAAAACATGCTGTTGTACGAGTGGGCCAAGTTTCATGTTTATTTATTCTTATCATCTTTAAAACCTAACACCTAAAAAATGACACTTTTCACCCCAAATAAGCAGGAGAATGTTCATGCTTATGGTTCACTCCAAATCCTGACTAGATTTTTCTCCCTCATCCAGTCAAACCAGGAAAAGTCGACATCACCAAAGCTGAGAATGACGAGTTCGAGTGGAAAATCCCAAAAACGTGGAACCAGCCGTGTTCGTTCTTCCCTCTGCGCTACGAAGTGAAAGTGGTGTCACATCGCAAGGAGTGTGAAGAGACGTCAGGTGAAGGAAACCATTCAGAGGTGAGCACATGTTCTAGACCAGGGGGGTTCAAGCTTTTCCACAAAGGGCCAGTGTGGGTGCAGGTTTTCATTCTAACCAGCCAGAAAGTAAAAAAAATACTTTTCAAAGACATTTGACAGAAAAACCAAACGTCTGACTCGTTTTAGAACCGCTACGTGAGCGAGACGCATTATAAAGTGATCGGAAGAAAGAGTTATACGTTCTGTGTGAGAGCTCAGGACTCCTTCACCAACAAAGTCTGGAGCGACTGGAGCCAGCACAAGTCAGTACCCACATTACAATCGTCTTTATTTAATAGCAAACGTAAGATCTGGTTTCTAATCTTCTCTTTCCTTCACCAGGGTCATGAAACAAAAGTCGAGATAATAAAAAGGTAAATAATCACAAAACCCCAAGTAAAAGCCATGGATTTGTTTACAGTATTATATTACAGTGTGTATTAATACATTTCACACAGAGCAAGAAGTAACCTTCCAACTTTTTTTTTTTCCAGGATATTTCCATCATGACATCAGCAAATGCGAATACTTAAGATGTTTTATTACTTTTATACTGTGACAATTTGATATTTATTATTTATTAAAGCACGACACATCAGCAACCGTTCTTCTCGTCTTCCTTGACATGATTAAATCACACGAGCCAAAGATCCTGAATGTTCAATGTCCTGAAAGTTTCCAGACAATCTCACGCTGGGAAAGAATCACGTCTAGCCCGCTAACGTCAGTGAACACGTTCATGAGCTCGCGAATATTTCACACGGATCCAGTCATTGTGATCGAGTTGTTACTATAGAAACGGACTAATTATACCGTATATCAGTCAACCTCCTGTTTTTCTCTTTGATTGAGATGAAGCTTGTTACATATGAGGCTCTACATTTACTGTTATAATGAGCTCCACTCTTCTGGAAATGTGTTCCACTAGATTTTTTGGAGATTCATTCGGCTACAAGGATGTGTGTTAGTAGTCAGGTAGTGATGTAGATGAGAAGGTTCCTGGAGTTCAGTCAGCGTTCACATTTATCTCAACGGTGTTCAATAGGCTTGGAGCTCCAAAGCAGGAGATCTTCCACTCTAACCAATGGAAAGCAGATCTTCATGGAGCTGGTTTTGTACACAGGGGCATCATCATGCTGAAACACGTTTTGACCTCCTCTAAATTCTATATTTATAAATATAAATAAAAAGCAACAGCTCTGCATTATAAAAAAAAAAAAAAACACTCCCATTCAAACCTCTTTACAAAATCGTAGTTTTTTTTTTATTGTTATTTCGTCTCCACTCGCATCCTCACGCTCCACGCTCACGTCACGAGGTGAAGTCACTCGCTTTGTTACATACGCAAAAAAAAAAAAACACAATGTACTAAAAAAAAAAAAGTCAGTCCTCGAAAACAAAAGCAAATTTTGTACAGTGTAAAAAAAACAAACAAAAAAAACACAAACCAACAAAAAAACTAAACAAAACATAAATGGACATAAACAACACCGAACAGAGGTGAAGAAAATGAACGAATGATCACACAAAAGATGACAAAATTCTATAATAAATACCAGGAACAGAGTTTTAATAAACCTGTAGATACTTCTGCAGCTCCAAATGTCAAAATCAGAGAGAGAGAGAGAGAGAGAGAGAGAGAGAGAGAGAGAGAGAGAGAGAGAGAGAGAGAGAGAGAGAGAGAGAGAGAGAGAGAGAGAGAGAGATTATTGCAGGAGTTTTATTGTTTATTATAATGTTTAGGTTTTGTTTTTCCTCTTTGTTGTTTGTTTTACTCGTTATAATTTTTTGGTTTGTTATTCACTTTAAAAGAATGAAAATGGAGGAAAGATGATGAGAAGAGAAGGAAAAATAGGATGAAGATGAAAAGAGAAACAGAGGATGAAGAAAGAGGAGATAAAAAAAAAAAAAAGAAATGGTGAAGGATGCAGAAAGGAGGAAGATAAATAGAGAATGGGAAGAGGAGGATGAAGAATGGATGACTGGTCGGCTCATGCTACAGTTGCTGCTTGTTTATTCGGGACGCGTGTGTAACTTTAATATCTTTCCAGAATGGTGGGAGTAAAAGAGAGAGAAAGAGGGAGAAAGGGAGAGAAAGAGGGAGGGAGAGGGAGAGAGGATGAAAATGTGTTGGTGAGGGTTTGTAGAATCCAGCATCACTTGTTCTTGAGGATGAACGCTCCAGCTGCTTCATTGGTTCTGCTTCTTTGAGAGAAACCTGCAGGGGGCAGAGGTGAACATCATCATCATCCTCATCTTCATCACTATTATCATCATCATCAGTTTTAGTTCAGAACAAGAGATTTTTCTTTGTACCAGTTTGTTATTATTTACAGCTTCGCCACATCACTTCCTGTTTTTATTTATCGGTTTATAGTTTCTGAGGAATGAATTTGTTGCTGCATAAAAAAAAACCCCAGGAACTAATGATTTTATTGGTCATTTTTAAAACCAAACATTTCTTTCGTTTTCTCGTTTATTTTCTTCTTCTTTTGGTTTCATGTTCACGCTGTTTATTTTGAGGAAAACATTTCTGTGGCGTTTCACGTGATGTGCACACGTCACCTTTCCCAGTGCTTGTGGTTGAGAGCTGAGAAGTCGTCCAGCTTGGCGATCTCCTTCAGGTAGTGAGACAGTTTCAGAAGCTCCTTGTCCTTCTCTCGGTTTAAGTGCGCCTTCATGAACGGTCTGATCTAAGCGTGCACACACACACACACACACACACACACACACACACACACACACACACACACACACACACACACACACACACACACACACACACACACACACACACACACACACACACACACACACACACACACACACACAGAAGGAGTGTGTTATTTTGCATATCCGAGATGTATTCATATGAACTTCTTCATCCCCCTCTGTACCTTCAGGCCGTTCTGCGGGTTCATGAGGAAGTTCCTTCCGATGTCGTCGAACATGATGGTGTTCTTCTTGCTGTAGAACTCGCCGTACTTTCCCCAGATCACACCGAGCGGCTTTACCTGAACACAAACACACGTGGATACGTGACACAATCGACTCTACACTGTTGCGTAAACGTGCTTGTGGCCGCAAGATACACATCTGCTTCTGAAGTGGTGGAAAGTACTACATTTCATGAACGATATTCCACACGCTTTTATCTTCACAACTCAACAACAAGTCTGTGTTCTTTCTTTCAACAAAAATGGTCAAAACAATAATTTATATTGATTTTTTTTTTTTTAATATGGTCGTCAACACGCAATCTGCAATCATCATTAAAACAAAAGCAAAACATCTTATTTTTGGAAATTAATTTTTTTTATCTAATTCATTAATTATTAAAATAATCGTGAATTGCAGCCCTACATTATAACAAATCAAAACAAATTACCAAAAAAAAATACAAATAAAAATGTTGATATTTTATGATAAAACTGAATCTGTCTCACAATGTGATCCTATACAATATCATACGATACAATCTGATCTGACAGTCCAATGCAGTATGATATAATCTGATATAAAATACAATATGATACAATACTATCTGATATGATTCCAAATGACACTCTAATAAGATTCGATCTGATACGGTCTGATCTGATACTATTTGATCTGATACTATACGGTCTGATATGATACTACTAGCTGAAAGTACACGTGCTTCGCTACGGAAGGCAGAACGCTAAGCAATATGGCAATAAGCAGTAAAGCACTGAGCAGGACTGGATGATCAGAGATCAGAACGTAACGTCAACAAATAACGGACTCCCCCTTTGTAGTACGGATACAGGGCAAACTACTTTGAAATTAATTTTTATGCATCTAACATCTAAAAAAGAAACAATGTAGTAAGTTTCATTAGGATCCGTAATTTTATTTCGAAGAATTTACAATGCGTGAGAATTTCGTGAGTTAGCCGCGATCCAGGGCGAATTTTTTAAAACCCTTTCTCAGTGAGCACCTAAGACCCAAGAGGAAGGTATGTTCCAAATTTCATTGCAATCCATTCAGTGGTTTTTCAGATTTCGTGATGAGTGAGTGAGTCAGTCAGTGGTATTTCAGCTTTATATATATATATATAGATATGATCTGATACTATATGATACTAGTCGGTCTGATCTGATACTATACGGTCTGATCTGATACTATATGATACTAGTCGGTCTGATCTGATCTGATACTATATGGTCTGATATGATACTGTCTCATACTACATGATACTATACGGTCTGATCTGATACTATATGATCTGAAACTATTTGATCTGATATGATACGGTCTGATCTGATACTATACGGTCTGATCTGATACATCTGATACTATATGATCTAATACAGTCTGATCTGATACTATACGGTCTGATCTGATACTATATGGTCTGATATGATACAGTCTCATACTATATGATACTATACAGTCTGATCTGATACTATACGGTCTGATCTGATACTATATGGTCTGATATGATACAGTCTCATACTATATGATACTATACAGTCTGATTTGATACTATATGATCTGATACTATACGGT
Organism: Silurus aristotelis; assembly: GCF_946808225.1. NCBI lineage: Eukaryota > Metazoa > Chordata > Actinopteri > Siluriformes > Siluridae > Silurus > Silurus aristotelis. The sequence goes on from NC_139589.1 coordinate 1,289,999, forward strand.
CTGATCTGATACTATATGGTCTGATATGATACAGTCTCATACTATATGATACTATACGGTCTGATCTGATACTATACGGTCTGATCTGATACTATACGGTCTGATCTGATACTATATGGTCTGATATGATACAGTCTCATACTATATGATACTATACAGTCTGATTTGATACTATATGATCTGATACTATACGGGTCTGATATGATACGCTTTGATCTGATACTATATGATTTCAGTAAAATGGTGCGAAAAACTAAAAACATCCAGTGTAGAAAAGAAAGAAAAGTTTACTTCACCTCCACGACGCCTCTCTTAGGAGTATGAACTGTGATCATGGCCCCACTATCCAGCATGAAGGTGATCTTGTAGTTAGGGTTATCCGACACACCCAGCTCCTGGAATAACACACACACACACACACACACACACACACACACACACACACACACACACACACACACACACACACACACACACACACACACACACACACACACACACACACACACACACACACACACACACACACACTTTCTCAGTCTGTTATTTTTTGAAAACCTTTAATGATGTAAAAGATTTACATACTTTCATTTTGGCCTCGATCCACTTCATGCTTGTTGCAGCTGCATGCGGAGAAAAATATTTATTTTAAAGTTTGTTTAAAGGAAAAATCAACGTTAAGTGACCCGTATGGCCAAAACTATTGGTACACCTGCCTTTTCCACACATATGTGGTTCTTCCCCAAACATTTACCACAAAGGGGAACTAGGAGAACCTAACCTGTTCCAGCATTGACATTTTTTCCCCACATTTAGTTCCCATGTGCTGTTATAATGAGCTCCACTCTTCTGGGAAGATGTTCCACTACATTTCGTGGAGAACTACAAGTGTGTTAGTATAGACAGGTAGTGATGTAGGTGAGGAGGTGAGGAGGTCTGGGGTCAGTGTTCACATTCACTCTGAAAGTGTTTACGGTTGGAGCTCTACAGCAGGAGATCTTCCACTCCAACTTATGGAAAGAAGGAACATCCAAAGACGTCTTTTACAAGTGTGTGCCTTCAGTTTTGTGGGAACAGTTTGGGGAAGAACCACATATGACTGGAAAAGCCAGGCGTCCCAATACTTTTGGTGTATTTGGCCGTGTAGTGTTTTTATATATATACATAAATAATCTGTATATTTGTTCTCTTAATAACGGGTTCACGTGTTCCTCAAGTCTAAAAACGTGGAAAGGTGATCCTCATGGTGATGTGAAAAGCTCGAGAGATCTTGCACACTCACACCAGATGACGATGTCATAGTCTTCGTACGCAGACGTGAGGAACTCGTGGAGGAACGGCCTCATGAGCTCCTGCCCCGTCTCAGCACACGACTTGTGATCTGAGGAGAGTCAAATTTATTTACAATGAGAAGTGAATACAGAAAAAATACTTTATATTGTAAAAGAAGATCAGGAAAGATCAGGATGTTTACGGAGATCACGGCCTGAAACCAAACCAGAGGCAAGAAACTGAATAAATGTCTTCAAAATGATTTCTGTAAACTGTGATTTTAATACATTTGTTAAGCAACTGCAGAAATACGTGTGTGTGTGTGTGTGTGTGTGTGTGTGTACGTACAGATGTATACAAGAAGATAAGATAGATAGATAGACAGACAGACAGACAGACAGACAGACAGACAGACAGACAGACATTTCATTCCGTCTTACCGAACAGCGTGTAATCGACGTCTAAGACGAGTAACCTCTTCCCCTCCCGAGGTGGGTTCATCTCCTCCACTCTGTAGTCTTTGATGCGGCGGGTGATCTTCGCCAGATTCTCCTCTCTGCATACAAACGTAACGTTCGGGTATAAACAGGAGGAAAAGTGTAAAAATGTGACGTCTCTGCTGATAAACGTATGCAGACCGACAACGGTTTCATTCGACGCACCTGTTCTCCACCTCGATCACTTCCTCTTCAATATCAAAGTCATTAATGACGTCGTCGCTTTCGGGAGGAGGAGCCAAGATGTCTTCCTTCAGGGGTGTTGGGAATAGGGTGGGGGGTGGAGCAAGAAGGGGCGGGTTGTAGCATGGAGGGGCGCGGTGGGGGTGTAGCAAAGGGGGGGGGGCGCAGTGGGGGTGTAGCAAGGGGGGGGCGCAGTGCGGGTGTAAGAAGGGGGAGTGGGATGGGGGTGCGGTTGGGGTGTGGCAGGATTGGGGGGCGGTGGGGGGGTGTAGCAGCGAGGGGTGCGGTAAGGGTGTAGCAAGTGGGTGCGGTAGGGGTGTAGCAAGGGGGTGCGGGATTGGGGTGTAGCAAGGGGGTGCGGGATTGGGGTGTAGCAAGGGGGGGGGCGGGATTGCGGTGGTGGGTGTGTAGCAAGAGGAGGCGTGATAGGGGGAGGTGGGTGTGTGTAGAGGGGGTGTAGCAAGGGGGGGTGGATGGGGGGGTGGAGGTGTAGCAGGGAGGAATGCGGTGGGGGTGTAGCAGGGTGGGGAGATGAGGGGAGGGGGTGTAGCAGGGTGGGGAGAGGAGGGGGTGTAATGGGGTGGCAAAAATCAAACAAATTACAAAACTACACACAAAAAAGCTATACGACATTTTTAGACAATCGCCATGGCAATAAATATTATTACAGCAGCAAATCGGTGAATTCTTAAGATTATACAAAGTGTGAGAAATCATACCAGACTTTCCTCTCTGCTGCCCATCATCATAATCTTAGTGTTGGGTTTGAGCTTCAGGACTCCGAGCTTCATGCCATCATCAGCTGGTTTACCTGTAAAAAAAAAAAAAAATTCATACATCTGATCTTCTCAGTTAATAATCTGCTTTTCTGCACAATTCAGTGAAAAGGATTCGACTGAAAACGTTGCTTGTCTCCGCCTAGTCAGCAGCTCCTGACCACTCAGACTGCTTCAGGTTCTGGGAGATGAAATCGTCCCTTATAACTGGTTAAAATCAAGCAAGTCGCTGGAGGATGGAGGATACGAGCTGGGAGCAACGCAAATGATATCTTCCTGTGTACAATTCAAACCTTTATAGAATTGAATAAACACTAATCATAGGCAACGCTGTAGGAACCTCTGTAGGTACCTCTGATCTTCAAGCCCAGCAGTTTCTGGCGTTCGGGCAGGACTCCCGTGAGAGATTTAATGGACTGTTTCAGGTCCAGGACGGTGTCGTCTTCAGACAAAGCGCTGATGGAGTACTCCTGTCCTCCCCACTTTATTATCACAGGTAGAGACATGATGGGAAAATCTGCAGGAGGAAAAGAACTGCACTGTAAATCCACATTATAATGAGATGCACATGTAGATGTTTTCCTGTTAGAAAATAAAACCGTTTTGCAGGATGCTGGATCAGGGTTTAGAGGCAGGTTTTCACCTGAGCACACCAGCACACTCTCAAAATCTAAATATACAAATTATATTTAATATAATACCATAAAACCTGAATAAATCTCTGGGGAAAACACCGAGACACTCCTATTCCGGAGTTATTTTTTAAATACTGGGCTTTACTTTATAAAAGCGTGTCCACTTTTCCACAGAAACAGAGGATTTTAGTGTAAAAATCACTATAATGCCTCCAAAGTGACAAAGAAACCTGAGCTCATTGTAGGGACATTAGTGCAGAGCTAGCTACCGGCTCAATCCCAAACAGCACTGTTTAGCATATCAAGTGCACTACATAGGGTACAGAAGACACGTTTACTTCCGTATACAAAGCGCACACAGGGAGCGACACAGGATGTGATTCGGGACACCGCCGCTGTTTCATGCTCACCGTTAAAGCGGGAACGTGCCGAAGACTTGAGCGACTACAATTTCTAATGTTATTTAAATTAACAATAATATTATTATTGTTATTATTATTGCAGTTGATGGTTGTTTTTTTTTTTTTGCAGTTGTGGTATTACTTACATCAAACAGTGTTCATTCTCTAGCCTTTCATTGATCACCTTCTTCTTCGACCTGATTCAGTCCGCATTTATGTATAGCTACCTGAACTCCACAGCGCCACCCTCGGCCTGGATAAGAATTAAATATAGAGCAATTTCAGGACATTTAAAAAAAAAGAAAAAACTTAACGTGATTAAATGCGATAAGCCATTTTTTTTAGAGACCAAACTCAGTAAACACATTAATAATAAAACATACAAATGTACAGACACATGAGTCCAAAATCCTATCACATATATCATATCAAACAAATAAATTGCACTAGGTAATATTGCACAGTTTAAATGTGTCAGAGAAGAATGTGAGGGTGGTGCAGGACATGTATGAGGACAGTGTGACAACAGTGAAGTGTGCAGTAGGGACGACAGACTGGTTCAAGGTGGAGGTTGGACTGCATCAAGGATCGGCTCTGAGCCCTATCCTGTTTGCAGTGGTGATGGACAGGTTGATTGACGAGGTCAGACAGGAGTCTTCATGGACTATGATGTTTGTGGATGATACTGTAATCCGTGATGAGAGTAGTGAGCAGGTGGAGAAGAGCCTGGAGAGGTGGAGGTACACGCTGGAAAAAAGGGGAATGAAAGTCAGAAGGAGTAAGACATAGTATATGTGTGTGAATGAGAGGGAGGGCAGTGGAGGGGTGCGGTTGCAGGGAGAAGAGGTGAAGAAGGTGGAGGAGTTCAGGTACCTGGGGTCAACAGTGCAAAGTAATGGAGAGTGTGTTAGAGAAGTGAAGAAACGAGTGCAGGCAGGGTGGAGTGGGTGGAGAAGAGTTATAGCAGGAGTGATTTGTGATAGAAGAGTATCTGTGAGAGTGAAAGGGAAAGTTTATAGGAATGTGGTGAGACCTGAGATGTTGTATGGATTAGAGACAGTGGCATTGAGTAAAAGACAGGACATGGAGCTGGAGGTAGCAGAGCTGAAGATGTTGAGAAGTTTGTTGGGAGTGACGACGATGGACAGGATTAGAAATGAGTTTATTAGAGGAAAAGTGCATGTAGGACGTTTTGGAGACAAGGTGAGGGAGGTGAGATTGAGATGGTTTGGACATGTGCAGAGGAGGGACATGGGGTATATCAGTAGGAGAATGCTGAGGATGAAGCCACCAGGAAGAAGGAAAAGAGGAAGATCAAGCAGGAGGTTTATGGATGTGGTGAGAGAAGACATGCAGGTAGTTGGTGTAAAAGAGGCAGATGTAGAGGACAGGGGGGTGTGGAGACGGAGGATCCGCTGTGTACCCCTATGGGAGAAGCAAAAGGTAGAACAAGAAGAAAATACAGTATTACCAGTGTGAATGATGGTGACTGGTTCACTGGGAGCAGCTCTGATTGTAAAGTCTAAAAGCAGCAGGAAGAAAAGACCTTTGGTATCATTTCCTTCAGACACTTGAGGTGTAACAGTCACTAAAAAAGCTGCTCAGAGATTAAACTGTTTAATACAGAAGGTGAGAGTCGTTCTCCATCAATAATGACAGTTTAGCTTCCATTTTCCTTTACAGTGTTCAGGGAAATCCACTGAACTAAGCTAAACTTCCTGATCAATTTTTCCAAAATCTTTCTTCCTTTGAAGCCACCACAGAGTCAAAAAGGTCTTCAGTAGCATTTCCTGCTCTCTTCAGCAGAAAGATTTTGCTCTGTCCTTTCTTATGAATTGCATCTGTATTATCTGTCCAGTTCAGTTTGCTGTTCAGATGTCTTGTCCTAGTTTATCTATATTAATGATATATTTTGGGGGACGAGGACTCAAAATAATTAGAGGAATTATGGAAAATCTGTACAAAATGTACTAAGGATATTTTACCCAATTACATGATGTGGTTGTAGTTTTAATATATAATAAGGTCGAGTAATAAAGATCACTTCTTCTCCATGGACCCCATGTAAAAAAAATAAACAAACAAACAACACTGTAGTTCCCCCTGTAGTTGTATTTCCACGCTTTACCACTAGAGGGAGATTCAGAGTTTTCCTCTGCTGGAGCTACCCATCGAGGAAGTGCAACTTTTACACACAGTTGGTGTAATCAGTTGTATTTCCACGCTTTCACCACTAGAGGCAGACATACAGTTTACCAAGCAATGACAAGCTACCCATGACATCACAGTGCACTGTCCTCCATCAAGAGTATAAAAGGGTAGAACAATCTGGCGAGTACAATCCCCTAATAAGCGCACACCAGAAAGTGGAAATCCTTATATGGTCCTTCGAGCTAAAGAGGAAAACTTCCTATCATTTGGTCCTTCGAACCGGATAAGTGTCTGCCTCTAGTGGTGAAGCGTGGAAAACAACTGAATAGGAATCCATTCTTACAGTTGGAGCGTTTTTATCTCTACATTAGTTCTTTGTTTGTCCTGAATATGGGTGACCCTGTGGAAGTGTACACAGACCGGTTTCACAACCAGGTTAGTTTTTTTCATTTTAATCGATATCACTTTCATAAATAAAGACGCTGTAGACGCTTCTGCATGTGCTCCAGCGTGTATAATAGAAACTGATGTAACCCGGGTTCAATCCCAAATCACTTCCTCCTTACTATACTAGTGCACTACAGAGGACAGAAAGAACGCGCTGTGGTGCAGCCTACCTAGTGTACTAGGCGCTGATTTGGGATTGCGCCGCACAACGCTTGCAATCTAGCGAAAGACTTGTAGCTTTGGAGTATAAAAGGCAAGATATTTATTAAAAAAAATACAAAGAAACCCAATATATTTCTTTATCTGACGCTACAGAATGTTGTTTCGTAACAAATTAAATAGCAAACACAAAAGCTGACCTTTGTTTCTTCGCTTTCGAAGCCGGTTTTAGTGTTCCGCACTCGGTAGTGTGTAAGAGTAGTACGCATGTAAATAGAGGATTATGATGAGCGCGTACTATTTAGTGCGCTAGTATTAAGGGTTAGATTTTTGCACAGGCCATTTTACAAGCTCTAAAAGGAAAACAAAATCCAAAAAATTTTTTTTTTTTAGTTTTTAATTTTTTTTAACGGTGTGAGTATCTATTTATTTATATGTCTATTTTTTAGAATGGGATTTCTTCTATAGAAGCCTGAATTTTTAGATATTTTAATAATAGTATTAATAATGATGATTTTTTTTTAGGTAAAAATCTTTTATTTTTTTATATCTTCTATTAGGCTACGGATGTTCATGATCAGAATTCAATGATCAGAAGTGGAAATCTTATTTATATGTATGTTTTGTTTGATGTATTGTACTTAACTACATTTTAAATCATATCTGTTAGTGAGTAAAAAAAGAATTGAGGGATGGAAAAAAAAGGAAGAAATGCAAATTGATGGATTGATTGATCAGACAGACATCAGACATCAGTGATTCAGACCCAGCTGAAAGCGAAATGGCGTCAAATCGAAAGTTGTTTAGTGCGTGCCTGAATCCTGAATATTCATAGTTCACATAACTCAAGTCCTGGATCGTAGTAAAAAAAGTGTAAAAAACCAAAAAAAACCCTAAATTATTAAACTTGTTAATTTATAAATGAGCGACATTTTACTTGAGTAGATCTTTAGACCAATAACTTTGCTTGTACTTCAGTAAAAAAATCATTGAGGTAACAGTAATTTTACTAAAGTAGAATGTTATTTCTCTTTCCACCTCTGGAAATGATATATTCTTCTCCCGTTTGGTCTTCACGGTGTATGAAAAGAGTGAAGTCAACAAGCTTTTATTGTCATTTCAACCGTATGTATCTGACGCAGAACGCAGTGACGTGAAACAACGTTCCTCCTGAACCCTGTTGCTACATACAACAACACTCACAGAAAACACAGGGCCGAGGACTAGTGAGTGTCCTCAACACATAAAGTGCATCATGTGCAACCTGGTGCAAACAGTGCAGAGACACACGGGACAGACAGTGCAGAGACAGACAGTGCAGAGACAGACAGTGCAGAGACAGACAGTGCAGAGACACACGGGACAGACAGTGCAGAGACAAACAGTGCAGAGACAAACAGTGCAGAGACACACGGGACAGACAGTGCAGAGACAAACAGTGCAGAGACAAACAGTGCAGAGACAAACAGTGCAGAGACAAACAGTGCAGAGACAAACAGTGCAGAGACAAACGGGACAGACATTGCAGAGACAAACAGTGCAGAGACACACGGGACAGACAGCGCAGAGACAGACAGACAGCGCAGAGACAGCACGAGACAGACAGACAGCAAGAGACAGACAGTGTAGAGACAGACAGACAGTGCAGAGACAGACAGACAGTGCAGAGACAGACGGTGTAGAGACAGAAAGTGCAGAGACAGACAGCAGTGCAGAGACAACACGAGACAGACAGTGCAAAGACAAATACACAAAATAGCGCCCCCCAGTAAACCTGTTGTATTTTGCACACTGCGGTGTGTAAAAGATTAACGTGAACATTGTAAGTAACAAAAATTTAAACAAAATGTTGTGCAAAAGAGCAACAGCAGCGATCCAGAAAAAGTTTTTGGAATTTGTAGTAATGAAGTGATGTAGTGTGAGTGGTACTGAAGACATGGATGGGTGAAGTGAGTACGAGTGTGTGTTGAGTCCAGGTTGTGCAGATCAGTCACACAGGTGTGTGTGTGTGAGTTTCAGTTTAGTTCTGTGTTGAGAAGTCTGATGTCCTAAGGGATAAAACTGTTTGTGTGTGTGTGTGTGTGTGTGTGTGTGTGTGTGGAGCGTATGAGGAGCGTATGAGTGGTGTGTGGGCAATTCCCAGGGTAAATAAAAAGGTCTACATCTCACAACCATAAACTCCAGCAGCGATGAGCAGTAGGTGGAAACAAGGACAGAGTTCTGTGTTGATGTAAACACACAGACCGCCGCCGCAAGTCTTACCGCACAGCCACGTCTCAGTCAACACAAAGACGCAGCAGTGTCTGTACTCATGCCGAGTTGACACTTTATAAAGGTATAACATTTCTGGTGCTTTTTCTGACAGGAAAAGGAGATCCAGGCTCTCTGGGCTGTGGTGAAAAACCTGAAGAAGGAGGCAGATTCCTCGTCACCGGCCCTGGAAGAGCTCAGGGACGAAAACGCCAAGCTGAAATATCGCCTGAACATCCTCAAAAAGGTAAGAGATCTCTGGTCATGTATCAAGTATTTCTCAAGGTTGTATCAGACCACGCTTCCTTGTTTGGCTGTTAAATATGAGAGAGAAAAGAGAGAGTTCTTTAGCTCTCAGATGCTTGTATGAAGACAGGATCGGTCGCTCTGATGTAACCAATCGTTTTACAAGACGGACTTTTCAAGAAAAGCTGGACGTCATGAGGAAAAATCACCAAGACATTGTTACACTTTTTAATGAACTGTTTTTATTTGCACAAAAACACACAATTTTCCTTCATTTCAAATCCTCAGTAAAACTGTAATGCATATCAAGAACGCAGGAAAACCCCGGGGTGATGTGGTGAGGTGAATATCGATGCTCCTGCTGGAGATGATGTATGTGGAGATGCAGTTGTGGCTCCAGTGAAAGGAGCTGTATTGAATCGTGTTCATTGGGTTTTTTGCTTTAGTGATGACGTTCATTCTGACTGTATGAGATCCTGTGTGTGATGCAGCTCTGATCTACTGCACGTCTCTATAATACTGATGCGTCATTATGATGATGTTTGGAGGAGATGTAGATTCATGTGGTTTTTTAAATACAGTAATAAATGATGTGACCTGAACAAACTCTGGAGGTTTGTAACTTTCCGTTCCCCATTCTTGAGAAAACAATACTAAATCTAGATGTTGTTCTTTGCTTCTTTTTAGTGTATTCAAGAGGAGAACAGCTCCAGCAGCAAGAGCATGACTAACATCAACCAGACGCTTCAGGAGATCTTTGGGCAGGCCATCAGCGTGGCTTACCCCGACCTGGACAACCCACCTCTCACTGTCACACCCAACAATCAGCCTAAATTCGGAGATTATCAGTGCAACAGTGCCATGGCGATGTCTCAGGTCAGTCTCTCTGAACAACCCATGAGCAGAAAATATTAAACTTCCAGCCAATCGCAATCCAGCACTGACCAGGGTCTAATTAATACAAATCCACCATCAAACTGCACCATGGTTACCAAGAATGTTCAATGAAATGTTTCTCCTTCGTTTCTCAGATGATGAAGGCAAAAGGTCTGAAGGTGAACCCCAGGGAGATCGCTGAGAAGATTTCCCAGAACATTCCTGACAACCAACTGATCGAGAGAACGGAAATCGCTGGACCAGGTAGAGTTAGCGTAAACGACGAGATGTGGACTTCTGACTTCTAAGATCAGAAGAAACTTAAGCGATCATGATTGTTTTGTGGTTGCAGGTTTTATTAACATTCATCTAAAGAAATTGTTCGTGTCGAAGCTTCTCACCAACCTGCTAATCAACGGCGTCCAGCCTCCGGCTTTGGACAAGAAAAAGAAGGTAGGAGAAAACTTTCATTCTTAACAGCAGCTCTGAAGAGCTTCGGTGGGAAGATGATTTATAACTTACAGAAGTTTTGGTTTTGAATTAACACGGTCTTCATGTGAGCAGGAAATATGAGTCAGTACATTGTAGAAGTATTCACCTTTCTGGTGCTACTGGTTGCAGTCACATGATCAGTTTGCGATTTGAAGGTCATGTGATCTCAGGAGAAATACGCTCCTGCAGTGCAGCTGGAAAGCCCCAAGATCACCAGCAGCATGAAGATCTGGGGCAAGATTTTTATAAGAGTATCGAGCCTGGTTTTCCTCGACTGTCTGGAAATTATTTTTGAATCATGTGTATCATACATTAATTTTTCGATTGTGAAGCATGGTGGTGGAAGCATCATGTTGTGGGTATGAGGAGGAGAAAATGGAGACACATGCATGGCGAGCCTAGAAGAAAAAACTATTCCAATCTGCAAGAAATCAGAGACCAAGTTTATTGTTGAGGTTATGTTTACAAAAGAACCATGATGCCACCATGGAGAACCTGTTTGTCTCATGATAACAAAGTCAGTAAAAGTCAGATCTCATGATAACAGTCAAAGTCAGTAAAAGTCAGATCTTGATCTCTGGCCAGCTCAACTGTTCCTATCTGATCTAACAGGGTTTGAGCGTTTTTGCCAAGGTGAAGAGACAGATATATCAGAATCCAAATGATCTGGAGACGTGTCCCACTTTCTTTTTTTTTTTTGATTCAGTAGCGTTTGTGTAACAATGCATTGAGTAAATAATTGTTAAAAGGCGAATACTTCTGCAATGCTCTATGAACCATTTATTTTCCAAGGTCGTCATCGACTTCTCCTCTCCAAACATCGCGAAGGAGATGCACGTCGGTCACCTGCGCTCCACCATCATAGGGGACAGTATGTGTCGTCTCTTCGAGTATCTCGGCCATGACGTCCTGAGGTCTGTCCAAAACCCGTCTCTTATTAGTCACAATTTAAACATGAACATAAACACGTCTTGGAGCATGAAGCTCAAGAGAAAAAACTGACAAATGTATCTGAACTTTATGGCCAAACGTTTGTGGACACCTGAACATAAGATCTCTGTGCTTCTTTTTGAGCGTCCTGCTCCACATTTAGTCCCCATTTGCTGTTATGAGTTCCACTCTTCTAGGAAGATGTTCCACCAGATTTTGTGGAGATTCATTCAGCTACATGTGTGTTTAGTAAAGTCAGGTAGTGATGTAGATGAGGAGGTCTGAGGTGCAGTCAGTGTTCACATTCATCCCCCAAAAGTGTTCAATAGGGTTTAGAGCTCTATAGCAGGAGATCTTCCACTCCTACCCATGGAAGCAGATCTTCACAGAGCTGGATTTTTGCAAAGAGGCATCGTCCTGGAGCAGGTTTTTGAGTCTTTAAGTTTAAGTGAATGGATAATGGTATGCTCCTGCATCCTATGACTTCTGATGTATTTGTGTGACTTCAAGATTGTGGGAGCAGTTTGGGGAAGAACCAAATATGGGTGGACAAGTCAAGTGTCCCAGTACTTTTGGCCATACGATAATATGTTTGTGTATGTGTATGTATTAAGGGTGTAACGGTACACGAGTTCGTACTGAAACACACACACACACACACACACACACACACACTGATGTTGTGAGTTCCTGATCTACACTGTATACGTTTTCTATTCCAGGTTGAACCATGTTGGCGATTGGGGAACGCAGTTCGGAATGCTCATCGCTCACTTGCAGGACAAGTTCCCAAATTATCTGAGCGTTTCTCCACCAATCGGAGATCTCCAGGCATTTTACAAAGTAAGACCTTCCTCAGGTTCAGGTCCGAGTTGAATCAGACGGGTTGTTTAGATTTGACATTAGATATTTGTACAAGCTTGTGTAAAGTTTTCTGCGGCCGTCTCGGCTATCGCTATTAATCCTTTCCTTCAGAGGAGCTCGATTGGAGTCATCAGGATATTTAGATGTTTTTGATTGCTACTCCACTTGGGGCTGTCTGGTTATTCTTTCCAGAGGCTTCCTGGAACAGGATCTCACAGAGATTGACTCTAATGAACTGATCATGTGACTTCTGGTGGAAGCTATAGGGTTTTAGCAGATCAGGTTGAAACTCTCTCACCTTTTTGCCCTCAGGAGTCTAAGAAGCGTTTTGATGAAGACGAGGAGTTCAAGAAGAAGGCTTATCGGTGTGTCGTCAGGCTGCAGAGCAAAGAGCCGGACTTCATCAAGGCCTGGAATCTGATCTGCGATGTTTCTCGAAAAGGTGCGTTCTGCAACATGACCAGCAGGGGGCAGTGTTGTATCAGAGCTGAGAACGCTTGATTTGGGAGTGATCATTAATTTTTTTTTCTTTGATCAGACGTCTGGGCAGTGTTTATCCAAACGGATGGTTGATCTAATACTATGAGACACTTAAGAGATTTATTATCTGCTGCGTCCGCCGTGATTGATTACGCCGCAGACCGCGAGCGAATTGAAAGATGTTGCATTTATTCATCTGTAGCGGGGGAACAGTAAACCGCGAATCATTTCGCCCCGTCGTTAGCCGCTCCCAGAAATCAAATACTAGGGTTTTTTTTCCCCTCTTTTTTTTATTTATTTTTTTTTAAAGCCGGCTTTAGTCCATTTCACACAAAGCTCTTCAGGGCATCAGGGTTGAAACTAATTACATGGAGGGATGAAAAATCGCTGCTCGGAGCCGCAATGAACTCGGCACTTGTAGCTCTCTTTTATTTGACTCTGGGTCCTACTAAAAGCTTATTCGCCCAGCTGGCTGCCCCGGCTGCTCTGTTTTATTCAGGACGTGTCCGCACGCTCACGTGTCTCAGGCGTGTGGAACGTGTTCTCAGAGATACTTCAGCTTTATGGGGATTTGCTGCAGGATACATAAACTTTTATTTATTTATTTATTTTTTTAATCAATTGCGGTCGTATTTAGTACCTGTTTCGAATGAAGGAGAGTCACATCACGATACAAAGTTTTTAAAAGCGCAAAAAAAAAAAAGACGAAATGAAGCCAGACGTTCTCCTGTTGTGTCTGCAGGAAGTTGCAGCTCTACCTCTGCCATGTTAATCTGTATTCTATGTGAATCTTTTTATAACTATTTAATTTATTATGGTTCCATCATTAAGATTAAAGATTTTCTGGATGTATACACACTCGCCCCTGTGAAGGTCAGCCGGTCCTGATCACTGTTCACACTCGTGTCGGATTTTTTTTTTCCCCACTGGGTGCCTTTTTATTTAATGTTTATATAATGTCATCTCTTTGTTTTCTTGCGTACCCCTTTAGAGTTCCAGAGGGTCTACGACTGCCTGGGCATCCGTATTATTGAGAGAGGAGAGTCGTACTACCAGGATATGATGACCGCGGTGGTGAAGGAGTTTGAAGATAAAGGTAAGTCCGCACCTGTAGCTGTAAGAACCCGTTCCTCATCCCCGTCCTAATTTGCTCTAATAATAAGATCCACACCTCTGAGAAGATGTTCCACTAGATTTTGTGGAGATTTAGTGCAGATTCATTTAGCTACAAAGATGTTAGTAAAGTCAGGCACTGATCTAACTGAGGTGAGGAGGCCTGGGGTGAGGTCAGAGTTCACATTCATTCATGTTGGCGCTCT
>NC_139589.1:1308976-1428976 GCF_946808225.1 Silurus aristotelis
GGGAAAAAGCCTGATTTGGCAACACAACTTTGTGGTAATGTAAATTCTGAGCTTACTGTTACTTCACAAAAACTATTACTTTATATTTTTTTAACTTTTTACATTTTTCTTTTATGGTTTAATGTAAATAAAAATCCTTCTTTATGTTTCTTTTACAAGGCTGTGATAAAGTATTTGCCTTTTTAATTTTTTTGCATATTTTTCACACTTCAATGATTCGGATAAAGTCAATATTAATATTACAGATAACTTGAGGCAATGATTAAACGATGAGTAAATGATTTTATATATTAAGGGAATAAAGTTGTCCAAACCGGCCTGGCCCTATGTGAAAAAGTAATTGCCCCTAAACCTAATAACTGGTTGTGGCATTCTTGAAGGCAACAACTCCAAACAAGTGTTTGAGATACATATCACATATCTGTGGAGGAATTAGCAAAATTGCAGGCCACTCCAAAACCTTCATTTAGATTTTTTATTTTTTATTTTAGCTATTCAGAGAGACGGACTTGCTGGCGTGTTTTTGATCAACTCGTGTTCTTGAGCACAATGATGGCTGGACATTTTCCTTCAGGATTTTAGGATAACATGCCATCCAGGTCCTGAAGCTGCAAAGCAGCCCCAGACCATCACACCACCCCCACCAAGTTCAATGGTTAGTATGATGTTCTTATTAAATGCTGTTAGTTTTACACCAGCTGTAACAGGAAACAAACCTTTAAAGTTCAGCTTTTGTCTCATCGGTCAACAGAATATTCGCCCAAAAGTCTTGGGGATAATCGAGATGTATTTTTTTGGCAAATGCGAAACGAGCCTTTGTGTTCTTTTTGGCTTTCGCCTTGGAATTCTGGTTATTTTTGTGTGATAGTAAAATTTGCCTGATTTAAATTTGACAAATATGAAAAGTAAAAACCAGGATCGCAGCATCGTATGCTCCCTAATCAGGTACGTTTCTTTGATACCGTCTTCTCCGGTTAAGCACGACGCTTTCTTCAGGCTGGAGTGAATTGTGGATAATTAATGCCACGCCTTGTCCTCATAATCAGCCTGGAGATTAATTGCTCCGATTTCATTTACTTCCAGGCCTCTTTCTGACACGAACAGCACGTTTCCTGATAAGCGTACGATCGGAATTATAGATTTGAAAAAATAAGTCTAATTACTTTTAGTGGATCTAAAGGTACATGTCTTGAGTTGCTCATGTGTGTGTGTGTGTGTGTGTGTGTGTGTGTTTAAAGTGTTTATAATGAAATAATCTACTTTTAACTTTGCATTTTAACATAAGGCACCATTTATTCCTTGAATAAAATCAGCACATGAGCCAATATATTTATATTGACACACTATACTGCCAATAGTTTGGTCATTCGTTTGTGAATTTTGAACATCACATTCCACATTTGCTCTTAGAATTCCCTCCACTCTTCTGGGAAGATGTTCCACTAGATTTCATAGTGTGCATGTGGACATTTGTGTTCATCAGCCACAATAGTATTAGTAAAGGCAGGTACTGATGAAGGTGAGGAGACCTGGGGTGCAGTCAGTGTTCATATTTATCCCAAAGGTGTTTAGTAGGGATGAGATCAGATCTCCATCGCATGCCACTCAAGATCTTCCTCTCCAAACCAGGTAAAGCAGATCTTCATGGATCTGGCTTTGTGCACAGGGGCATTGCCATGCTGGAACAGTTTTGGGTTTACATTATTACATTTTTTTCACCTGTACATTTATATGCCTCCAACCGTGTGGTAACAGTTTGGAGAAGAACCAAATATGGCAGGAAATGTCTGGTGTATGGCCAAAAGTACAGAAACATCTGACTTTTCCAGCCATATGTGGTTCTTCCCCAAACTGTTGCTACAAAGTTGAAGGTACACAATTGTATATGACGTCTTTTTATGCAGTAGTATGAAATTTTTCCTTTGAACTTGGAAACCCAAACCTGTTCCTGCATGACGATGATCCTGTACACAAAGCCAGCTCCATGAAGATCTGCTTTCCGTGGGCTGACATGAAAGATCTACTACTATAGAGCTCCAACTGTATTGAACACCTGCACCCCAGGCCTCTTCACCTCACAGTGTTCGTTAATATCAGTTAATTACATTAATCAGGGACGCTGATGAAAATATTTTCAATAAAATGTTCATTGTATGATCAAAAATGGCTTTTTATTGTTGGTTATGGGGGACGTGGGGATATAATTAAATACTTATACACAACTAATTGTCTAATTAAACAATAATTTAAATGTTAATTAGAAAGCGATAATTTTTTGGGTTGTATTTGAATGTGCTTCATTATTTAGAGAAATATTTACAGATAAAATCATTCACACGTCACATTATTCTCCATGTTTGATCAGATTTGATGTGTGTGTGTGTGTGTGTGTGTGTGTGTGTGTGTGTGTGTGTGTGTGTGTGTGTGTGTGTGTGCGTTTTGACAATAAGTACCACATTGTCTGTATGAAAATATGACCTTTATGCAACTTTTTAATACATGCATATAAACCATTTCACAAATTATTCAAATCCATGACAATGAGGAAATATATCAACATTTTTTTTTAACAACGAATGCACTTCAGTAGCGCTGATGATTAGCTTAACAGGCAGCATGAAATGAAGAAAGCAGCTCAGCCAGTCCAAGCCGTCTTTAATGGTTATATACAGTTCCTGTCAAAAGTGTGGAGTTTTTTTATGGTGTTTGAGAGACACATGAATGTTCCTTTTGTTTCAAGAAAACAAACTTAGCAAAAGGCAAAACAAGAATTGGACACTGAATAACGGGAAGAACGTTTGGTGGAGTCCAAATGTGACGTTTCTGTCTTGAACAGAACAGGAGAGAAGATGTAATCAGACTCCCTCACCCCCACACTTGCACGTGGAGGTGGAAGATTGGGGTTGTTTTGGAGCAGTAAAGGATTCCGAAAAGTGAACATGAACCAACATTCCATCTATTCCATTCTTTAACACCAGGCAGTTCCGTCTGGAACACGGCTCATTGGAACCGACTTGAGGAAGATGATCCGAAGCGCACGTCTGAGTTCTGTAAGTGTTATTTAGAGAGCAGACAGACGTCTGGAGTGATATCTATCATGGAACGACCTGCCCAGTCACCGCACCTAAATTCTACTGAACATCCAGCTAGTGAAGAACATCTTTGGCGAGTTTTACAAGAGGCACAGCAAAGTGTTTGAGCTGAACGTTCGGAGAAACGAAGTGTCCGGATGCTGAGAGTGTGTACAGCTGTTCTTTATGCTAAGGGAGGATTTTTTTAATGGGAATAAAGTGGAACATCTGGACATTTAGTTTTTTTTGCATAGAAACTAAAGGATCCTGCATGTGTCTCTATAAAATGCTTTTTCCCCCACACTCTTGACAGGCTGTGTATATATATATATATATTATATACGCTATATGTTTAAATAAACTCTCCTGTAACATTTCATATGTTAACAAATTTATATTAATTAATTATAGAAAGATTTATAAATTCATTTGAAAAAAATCACTGCTTTAAATGTGTACCAATACATATTCATATCGCAGGGTTATTTGCAGCTTGACGTTTTACTGCGACAGATCGGGTCACGTCGTCTCCTGGTGTGGAGATGGGGGCGTGGTCAGAAATGTGTTTGTACACTCTATCTGGTAAATATTTAAAGAAATACTAATCACCTCTTCGGAGCAATTGACGATTGCTATTTGAAAAATAGCATTGAAAGCCGGCATCCCGTTGATTCTCTCGCTTTTCTACAAGCTCAATTTGTCTCCATAGAGTAATTATTGCACCTAGTGGTCATACACGAGAACTGCACAAACAAGCACATTTAATAATAAATAAAGGTCCATTAGGGCAAAAATCACGCTGCCCCATACTGAAGATTTTTATTAGAGGAAGAGCAGCGGATAGAACAATTAATAAATAACAACAAGGTTGCCAGGTTTTGCATTTTTGTTAGCTACAAAAACCTGTTTTAAAGGCAAATGATCAGAATGAAATTTTATAGCCTTTAAAAGGTAATGGGAGTGTATGGTAATGGTTATAGAACAATTTCTGTCGTAATGATGTGAGAGGGAAAGGAGGATCATGGAATCGATAATATTGATGCGTGCACACCACGGCGGGATTGTTTTTACATACAAAAAGGTTGTAACCTGGCAACCCTGGTTAATGATATTAGCTCTTTGTTACAGAAAAAATCCCACAAGCTGCTCGATTGTATACACTGAATGACCAGGTGCTCAACTTTCTCCGAAAATTCACTCTGTTTTTTGCTTTGTCATTATTAATGTCATCCTGTCTTACCAAAATCAATGCTTATGAGCCGCTGCCCGTAGTGACGCAGCATGTGGGCTCCACATGGAATGACACCCCAAGAGTCCTTATCGAAGTAGATTTTCACCTCGTCACCCAGTCGTCTTTTTAACGCTTTAAAAAAACTGTGTGTCTGAGACAACCTTCGCAGTCTGTTAGCCCGTGAAAGGGCCCTTCAAATGAAATAAGACATTTCATTACTCTGAAACTCTTCCTTGTCAGTCTTGATAAGCCAAGCAGACCGACTGTCCTGGAACTTCTCATCACTTCTTCTACGCGCTTCTACTTCTTCGTCTTCTTCTTCTTGCTTTTCTCTGCATTTTAGAGGCTTTGCAATTTTTCTGTGCTGCCTCTGAAAGTCTCATGTGCTCCTCATATAATAATATATATATATATAATTTATTATTTTTTCAATTTTTTCAATTTTTTTATTTTAATAGTTAGTTCTTCTGAAGGGTCTTCAAATAATCAGTTCAATCAGTCCAAGGCTGCACAGATCGCTTCTCATAGCTTCACATCTTTAGTCTTGGGTTTAAAGGAGTCTCTAATTGCCACCAGTGTGGATGAAAGCAGGTGCCCACCGACTTTATTACACCACTCCAGAGATCGGCCCCTGATAAAAAAAAAAAAAAAGACAGTTATTTTCTGTTCCGTGCGGGGAGATTTATGGGCCGTGAGAACCTCACACTAAGACTAGTTTACTTTCAATTTCCTCCTAAGCTAATGAGATGAGCCCCATTAGGCTCGCAGACGACGTTAAGCAGACTTTAAAAGAACAAATAAACACGAGGACATGCCACTGGCCTAAACCAATGTCAACAAATCTTCCACTCTATTAACATAATTTTTTTTGAAGGAATAATAAAGAGCTGAGAACAAAGCACTCTCGCATATGTGGTTTGGTTGAATTTATTTTACAGTTTGTGACAGAAATGAATTGAATTAAGATGCAGAACAGAGATTCTGCTCGAACAGTAAACCGTACACTGCAAT
The DNA here is from genome assembly GCF_946808225.1 of Silurus aristotelis. Lineage (NCBI taxonomy): Eukaryota > Metazoa > Chordata > Actinopteri > Siluriformes > Siluridae > Silurus > Silurus aristotelis. The sequence continues at coordinate 1,314,290 of NC_139589.1, forward strand.
ATATACGGACTCTTTCCTCGTCCCCTACATTCCCAACACTGACAGCTAGCAGGTAGACGCCAGTCAAACCGGGCTAGCGCAATATTTTCAAATGATTGCGTGTCATATATATATATTTATTTATTTATTTATTTTTCACCCTGACAGTACACCCCTGGTGAGTACCTAAATTTTCTCAACAACGTTTTTCTGGACTATGTTTAATCGATCGTACCTTGTCGCTTCAAATGAGTTATGCGGGGGTTAAATTGATCTCCGAGGAAAATACTGTTGTTTTTTTCTTAAATCCCAATCTCGCATTATATTTAGTTGTGTAGACCAACGAGGGCATACCTGGTATCTGTGCGACAGAAGTGTGTGAGTCTGGACTTTTTCATCCCAGACGGCTCCACAAGGAACATGCAGCACAGCACTCGGGCTTTGACCCCTGTGTTTGAGATGCCAGCGTGTTCGACCGATGTGGCTGCAACAAACAGAGGCCCTGATGAAGGATCGGACTGCCACGTCCTGCAGGTAGAGGGATGGAGAAAAGGTCAAAGAAAGACTAAAATGTGTGTGTGTGTGTGTGAAATTTTCTCAGGGATGAATAAAGTCATCAATATCTCTAACAATTTCCAGCACAATCTTATAGGAGGTGGTAGTTCAGTAGCTAAAGCAGTGGACTAAGTGATGGGAAGATCGGATCATTTTAGTGACTTGGTTTTTTGAATCTCGGTTATCAAAATGAACAAATCTTTTTTTGAGTCATGTAGTTCCTTTAATCACCTTCATAGCGTCTATGGGAGTCACGTGATAAAAGAATGAAGCACTTGGACGGGGGTCAAGGGGAACTACTCAATTCTGTTTCCTGTACATAACCTATGGAGATGCTTTGTTCATGCGCATCTAGTAGGTGGGAGTGGTAGCTCCAGCGGTTAAGGCGCTGGGTTACCGATCGGAAGGTAATCGCCAAGCTGCCACTCTTGGGCCCTTGAGCAAGGCCCTTAACCCTCTATGCTCCAGGGGTGCCGTATCATGGCCGACCCTGCGCTCTGACCCCAGCTTCTAAGCAAGCTGGGATATACGAAGAACAAATTTCACTGTGCTGTAATGTATATGTGACCAATAAAGGATATTCTATTCTAGAAAATGAACAAATCGCTCTTTGAGACGAATCGTTCTGATGAGTCACATTAAAGATATGTTCATGAACGGCCCGTCTCTAAATGGACTTTTATCTAAATGCACTCTGGATAAGGTCACCTGCCAAATGCCGTACTGTAAATGTTATTCGCTAAAACGGAGTCGCCATATTTACAATAATATTTTTTTTATAGCTTGCTGGTGCAAGATTAACATGATTTCTTTGATGTATCCCTGTTTAACTGTCTCAATCCTCCTGATGCTGACCCTCTGATAGTTGTCTGAGGATTTGAAGGTTGTTGTTAAAGGACCCAACCCAACCAGCACTGTTGGGATTTGAACTCATGACCTTAGAATCAGCAGCACAAAACATTGAACGTTAACCCCCTTCTCAACAGTCCACCCCTAGTGCTGGCTCCGTACCTCAAAAGCAGATGTTGCAGTGGTGGTCTGGTTCCAACTGCCTGCAGGGTGTATTGGTAGATCTCCAAATCCTTGTCTAAGGTCTCCACCTGGCTGTGCTGGAGATCACTCTGCCACTGGCCATGTTCTCTTAGGACACGTTGAAACACATCTGTGTGAGGAGCGTCCACCTCCACCGTCCCTCTCCACAATGGCAATGGGTAACCGTCCTCCACCTGCAGCAATCACGTCCTTGTCAACGTTTCTGGTTTTCATGGACTATACCTGTAACCTCTATTTGTTTATTACACATGACCGCTTACCTTTTTAAACGCTATGTCCACATGATCAAAGGTGGAGCAGGTCACCCAGCTTTTGGTCTTTTCCCTTGCCTCCCTCAGGAGCTGCTGGATAAAAACGTCTAGCCGGGCACGGTCTGCTGGATCAGCTTTGATTGTACTTAAAGCAGACCCAACCTCCATGTTCAGGGAGTCTTCATTAAGGGTGCTGGGATTCCTTTTGTGCCAATAATGTGGCATCTGAGATAAAGGTTTGATTGGTGAGTGAAATGTATTCGAAAAAAAAAATGTATGAAATGAATGTTCAAAGCATCCTACAAGGATTTATATTAAGAATGCTAATAGGTTCAATACTTGGGCGTCCACGTATGAGGTGGTATCAAAAAGTTTCGAGACTAATGGCGTAACTGGTGCTATTCCGTAACGTCTGCAATTTCATCACGGACAGCGTTAGAACGAAGAACAAATGTGAAATGTTTGACATGACATACGTTTGACATACGAGTTTGAGGTGTTTCGCAGATTCCGCAGTCTTGCAGAAGATGGAGATCGAACTCAAAGGTCTGCATTTTCACACCGTTGTGGAGATCCGGTATTGCTGTGCGAGGGGACTATTTTTAAGATGATAGTGTGTAAACTTAGATAAATAAAGTCCTTTCATGTAAAACGGAACTCGTTTTGAAAATTTTTAATACCATCTCATACCAAGATCAGGAAAAGACGAACTAGGAAAAGGGTACAGTACCTGGAACAGTTGAGTACACTCAGTCACCATGTGTGCCAGCCCCTGAGTAGCAGCCAGGTTCTCGCTGAGATCCCTCTGGTCTGGCCTTCCTAAGCTGTGCTTCCTTTGGCCTGCCCTGTGTTTAAAAAAACAGGAAACGTAATAAATAAATATCCAGAATCTCATTTGCTGACCTCGCTGTGACGCTTGGTGGAAATCCTAATTAGTATTGTTCTATCTTCTGGCTCTGCTCGAAGAGTTGACAGACAGAGTGTTGATATGATGAATGGCTATTGTTCCTCTTTACATTTCATTTTAATGGAACATCGTGCTGCAGTTTCTGGAGATCCTGTCAGGTTTTTTTAGTTTCTTCTTCCACACAAAAACAACCTTCAATCCGGTTTTATATATTTATATAGCGTTTCCTTCTAACAACATTCGGTGTTTAGTTACAGAGAAGAGATTCTTCTGTAGTCTGACAGTTAATCGCACACCACCAAAAAAATAACCTCCGCAGGAACTCGGAGAAACTGAGAAACGAGATCGCAGGCTGGATGTGTTTACTCTCCAGACCTCTGCAGGTGACGTCATTACAATCTCGGCTTCCATTCATTGCCGTTATCGTGGCCCGTCATCTCCAAACATAGTGTGTCATGGAGGAAGTGTGGACATGGGGAGCGTAACAAACAGGGGCGTCTCCGGAACGACCGGCACCCGCTGAGATCCAGATTTGTAGATGGCAACGATTACATGGAAATTTCAACGAATCTGAAGATCTGAAGTTTCAGTGAAGAGTGCACAGTGATGGAAATATGGCTCCTGTGTCAACTGAAGTCTGGGATGATCGAGTTCCAAAAGCTTGAGTTTGATTACATTGTCGCTCATATTTTTCAGTCTGAGATTAAGCTAATTAAACAGAAAGACGTTTTTCATTTCTTTTTTTTCACCGATTGTATATTATAGCCCAACTACACAGACGGAAAACTGATGGCGGGGAAAGAGATCTATATGAAAGTGTTCAGGGAGGCATTTTAAAATTGTTCTTTCTTTTTGAGTGGAGCTTTTTCTGCTGGAATGTACCACATATATAACAATTATTAGGGAGAGATTTGAGTCAGATGTGATGGATTTACAGATATTATGGTGCATTAGTAAGGAATGCAGTAGCTCCTTGGTTAAAGCTTTGGTTTGATGATTAGAAAGTCAGGGGTTCACTACCAACCTGCCACTTAATTTATTCGTCATAGTAGTTGAGGTTTGCAGACTTATTACTAATTACTACAATAAGTCTGATGTACAGAAGCCTTGATTGATGATCACACACCTGCTGCTGGTGCTGTCTCTCTGGAGAACATTAAGATGGAAGAGAGAGGGGGCCAAGCAAACAGCAATGTTTGTTGGGGTCATCTGGTTTTCTTCCACACAGGCCACCACTTCATGGAGAAAGAAGAGCAAGCACTGAAGTGCTTCTCGGTTCTCATCAGGCAGGAGGAAAATGGCCGCTTGGATTGCTGCAAACTGTTGGTCCTTTGGGAAGTCTGTGGTGGAGCAAAGAATAACTCAGTGAAAGAAGTTAGACTAGAAATCAAGATACCTGCCATTTATTTTATTATAATGATGCACTGTAGAAGTTTGGAGACGCCTACATTGGTAGATGTGCAGGAAACTCTTGCACAGCTTGCTGGAGAAAATGGGCTCGGGAAGGTCTCGGAAAAATTGCTTGATCATGTCTGCGACGTCAAACGCAGACTGATCTTCAAAGGAAACGCCATCAGGGTCGGCCTCGATCATGTCCCTCAGATACTGAATTCGAGACTTCACCCCAGATTTGCGGAAAAGGCCAACCTGTTAGACAAAAAATAAATAAATGTGTTAGTATGATGAAGAACCTATGATCATTGAAAACAGCCTGGTGATCTTCTTCTAGCATGATCTTCATTCCTCAAGCATGTCCTGAGGATCTCACCTGATCCAGGCATTCAGTCTTGAGGTACTCCATGGCTCTGAGGATGCTTGGAGGCAGAGGTTTTCCTGACCGCTGAACACTCTGAAGCAAAGGTACACCAAACACCTTCCTGTGCTTGTGCTCTGAAGATTTCATGTTTTTTCTGTAGACTTTCGGGACAGTCCTACGGCGTGTAAAAACACACACAATGCTCAGATGTTGCATAGAAAACATCACTGTGGGCTAAAAAAAACATCATGCCTTTTAAAATTGAATAATGTCCTTTGTAAGGTGTTGTGAAGAATCTCATGAAGCACATGTGAGTGTTCTTGTGTTTTGTTTGCATGTGCTCATCTCTACTTTTAATTACTGGGGCATTTAAAGACATGAGGAAGCTGTCCATAAAGAATTGAGTTAAACAAATAGAAAGAATAGAGCAATGATTATTAAACGAACAATTTAGTAGACACTAGTAATGTTTTTTCTTTTATCCTAATAATAGTAGATATTTAATGGAGCTCGCAAGGTTAAGTGGTCAGAAGGTCAGGTTTGAAGAGCAATTAAACAACAAATGACATTATTTATACTACATTCAGTATGCATGGTGGTTTCTGATTGGCTGGAAATTTAGGTGTGAATTGTGGATTGTGATTGGCTGCAAGTTGAGTTGTGAGTCCAGAGCATTGAAAACGTGGGCAGTTTGCGTTTGTCACATTTACATTTGAATGAATGTTCTGCTTATAAACGCCTGTAACCATAGTAACATCCAGTTCCAATTTCATCCAGAGTGAGACAGCAATTGTACACATTTCCTAATGACCTCACTGAGCTCCATGGAGGAGTTTTGCATGTTATTCAGTGATTACAGTCACACCATGAAGTTATGGGAAAGAGTAGTGGAAACCAGGCTGAGAGAAGCGGTGATCATCTGTGAGCAGCAGTATGGACTCATGCCGAGGAAGAGCACCACAGATGCATTATTTGCTTTGAGAATGTTGATGGAGAAGTATAGAGAAGGTCAGAAGGAGTTGCATTGTGTGTTTGTGGATTTAGAGAAAGCGTACGACAGGGTGGAGAGAGGAGTTGTGGTATTGTATGAGGAAGTCTGGTGTGTCAGAGAAGTATGAGAATAAGAATACATTTCACTGTAATGTACATGTGACAAATATTAAGCATATTTACCTTGCGAAATAGACCAACTTAATCGCTTGTAAAATATTGCAGATAAGTTCAAACGAATATACAAACAAAAATAAAACAAGAGACGCACAACAAACTTATAGTGATTGTGTCATCGCATTGCATCAGTTTATAGAAACAGTGGTTTACCCAGGATAAATTTTGAAGTGTTTACAAAAGAAGTCGTGATAAATTTCAGAGGAGAATTATATATATATTTTTTTCAGAGATCTGATCTAATTCCCTTGGAAGTGCAACTGCGGCTCTCAGAAGCCGAACCCTCATTATTCTATCCAGATAAGTTTCAGATGTCCCAGATGCCCGGAACTACCCAACCCTTCCAACAGCGAGTTTACTAATATTTGTCTAATATGCTCTCCTTTGATTCCGGAGCTCGCGAAACCTTTTCATTAGACTTTCGTTTCCATTTCGGCCTAACGCTCTTTAGCATCAAACGATGCATTTGAATTCAATTAAAAAGACAATATCAGTATCCTCTTCAATCCGTTATTCTGCTGATGTTCCACTACTGACTAAACATAGCACAAACATCTCCTGACTTCTCTTCTGTGGCTTTACAACCAGGAGCTGATATTGTTCTTTTGAAATGAATAGAAAGGAAGAAGTCACTGGACTGCAGCAGACTTGCGGCTTATCTGAAATCAGGCGTCATACTCGGAATTGACTGTGCTGAATACTAAATACAGTGTGTGAGTGTGAACGAGTGTGTGGTGGGAATGGATTTAGGAATGGACTCTATGAAGGTTTCTTCTTTTTGTATCTAAAAACAAAGAGACCATAAATTTTCCTTCAGAAAGTCAATTCTGTTGTCCTTTTCTTAATCAGTTTTACTCCAGTTTCCTCACAGGATCTTATAATATACAATATTTAATTAATCCTTCAAAGGATTTCCAGTTATTTAAAGTGGATGTTTAGACAAAATTGCACAAGGTTACTGTTAGATTGATCAGAAACCTCATTCTGAAAGACATCCTGCCTGACCTTTATACTCATGTTCTTCATATTACGGCGTAAAATGATCTACTGCGAATGAACAGACGATTTCAGTGTTGCAACTGGACATTATTAACCACAAAGACTCAAACTAAAGTTATAAAGCGATCACCCTCGACCACTCCTGCAGACTATCCAGTGGTGTTTAAGAGTTTCAGAGCTGACACTATAAACTCATCTGGTGTAGGGATGGTAAGATTCACATATTCTTAAAAAAACAATTTATTTATATATAATAATTATTAGATGCGCTTTACTTTTATTATTTAGGAAGTAACCAATCATTTATGACCAATATTTGATTTGTAGATCGATTTCTTGCCGCTAACCTGTTTTTCAAGCGAGTTCTCTCAGCAGCGCTGCTGCTACGTGAATGTCAGATGTGTGAATGAGTGTCCTGAGAGTCACATAGAATACAGATTAACATGGCAGAGGTAGAGCTGTAACTTCCTGCAGACACAACAGGAGAAGAATGCGCTAGAAGTCAGAAGGCACTTAAGTAAATTGATGAATTGCCGTCTGTCTGAACCAAAGAAATAACTGCATTGAAATCAAGATCGGATCGCCCTGCATCGCAATAGGGGGGGGTATCGTATCACATTTCATGGGTAACTGCTTCATATACCATATATCTTTGATGTATCATATCATTGGCTATGTATCTAGATGCAAATCGCATTGGTCTTAGTTATGGAGAAGTACGTCTGTAAGAAAATGTAGATCCATAATGTAGAGGTGCAGAAGTTCGGTCTGGAACGGATGGATATAGAACGGTAGGTTCGGTTTGTAACCATAGATCTGTAAACGAGAGCTACTTAGACTTGAGTCGACGTGCACTTATTATTTGACAAGGAAACAATCAAACAGGAAATGTCCATGTGTTCCTAAGGAAATGGCTCAGGTGGTCTGGAATGAACAGATGTAGAATGGTAGGTTAGGTATGTAACCATAGTTCTATGACTGAGTGAAGGTACTTGCAGTACCTTACATTAGGACCAGTGGTGGTCATCAACTCAGTCATAGATCCATGGTTACATACGTGCGTTTTTCTGGTGTTTGGAATTTATAAATAAGGAATTAATATCCAGATCCTCTTTCTCTCATTCATTTGTTTTGATTTGACATCTTACCAGTTCCATCCTTGCTTGGTGAAGGGTGAGTGTTTGTCCATCAGAACAGTCAGTCTGAGCAGACTCAGTCTCTGCAGCATTGAAACACATGAAGCAAGCTGGGACTGGATGTCTTGGGTGGTGATGTTATGTGTCTGCTCACTGCACCAGTAAAGTTTCTGAGCACTGAAATGTACAAAACCATACATTTGTGCTTAGAATGTTGCAGATCAGGTGTATTTATAAAATGTTCCTTAAGGTAAGTGTCACTTACCAAGGGACCTGAACTGTATGAGAACGTGCTTTGCTGTAACTCTGCTTTGGGCCAGTTGGGTCGGTTTCACTATGCTGCTTGATTTCGAGATGGATGTCAGTCAGAGATGATGGAGAAGGGGAGTTGGAGTTAGAGAAATCTGAATCTCCATCTTCAGGCAGTTTGTCTGTCCATGAAGTGACCAGTCGCTGCAGTCCATTAATGCGTTCCATTATACTATCCAAAGCGCAAAAGACGTCGTCATCTATTATTTGCAAATGATTTGGGACATTGTCATAAATGCTAACACGATGGTCATGTGCCGCCAGAGGACTGCAAGGCGGTTCTCGGTCTTTTGTTGTATTGCTTCGACTTCTACGACGATGGAATCCGTGAAAGCTTCCGGTTCTCCAGTTGACGTCAGTGTTATCAATGGGTGAAAGATCAGTGTTGTGCAAAATGGTGGGAAAAGTGCCTGGTTTGTGACCATGTGGAATCTCAAAGATGGTGTTACAATTAAGACTGTATTGGTTGTGGAGCTCCTGCTCACTTTCACATGCTTGTTCTTTCTCCTGCGTTTGGCTATTTGGCCTTTTACAGTTGCTACGAACCTTGGTGACCGGACTGGGTGTACTGACTGCACTGCTGTTCTCTGATGGACTGCTGCTGGAGCCATAAGGTGGTGCACAGGACATTGCGCTGCACATGTTGTCCGGCAGCCCTGAAATGTTAAAATGGTGGAGTTCCTCGTGCTTTTCCTCCCCATGACCCTTTTGGAGGACAGGACTTCCAATGACTAACCCTGTTTTCCCACCTTGGCCATGGAGCCGTAATGTTGACCCGCAAACTCTCAGTTTGTCCATCTTGCGCAGAAGACCCTTCTGACCCTTCTTCAGAGAAGGCTTCTCAGAAAAACGCTTATCACAAGGCTCTTCTGGAGATGGAGGGCCACTGTAGGATCTGTCTGGGGACAAGTGTTTGTAGTTGGAGGAGCATCTAGAGGAGCTTCGGCTTGTCTCAGGATCTTCCAAAGTTTTCAGGGTGGTACCACCAGTGTCACTGTCAGAACTGCTGGAACTGTGTGTGGAGAGGATCTCATGGTGCTCACTGCTGTCGGACAGGGAGGCCTCACCGCTTTCAGATCTTCTAAGGCTTGAGGTAGGGCTGTCCATCGATGGCAGAAAGTCAATACCATCTGTACGTATCCAACGCCTACTCTTGCGGTCATAGGACCACTTCGGGCTGATAGCACAGGGCTCCACATCATCATCAACTTCACCCTAGAAGATAATCAAATGAGCCATGTCAGTAAAGTGTTTGTCAGCAGGTCCAGGTTTAGGACGTTGAATAAAAAAGTTTGCCTCATGGTGTAAAGATTTATTCCCAATTCTGATCCCTTTTTTCAACTCACTCGTCGTTTGAATCTGCTCAGATCCACCTTCATCTCGACGCATTTGTTTAAGATGTTAAGTCTCCTGGGGTGAAAGAAAGCATGAGCGTTTTTGTAATGAATACTATCATATCCCTTAAATCTCTCCATCTTATGAACAGTATAATACGGAAAAAACAAACAAACACCGACCTGCAGAGAGAGTCTAATGTGTCGCCATCCAGGAATTCATGATCACTCTTCACCCAGTCTACGTCAATCGGAACGTGGCTATCTGAAACGCAAACACAACGACGCATTGTTAAACAGTGTTTGCTGTTCATTTGAAAGTGTGTGTGTGTGTGTTCATTGCCAGATTTAATTCCCAAAGGAATTTTGCAAACAAATATTTACTTTTGAAAAGCTGTGCATACTGAGGGAAGCCGGCCGCTCGCAGCCAATCGCAGGCCTCCTTCGCTTCAATTTCTAAAAAAAAAAAATAGAAGTGAGAAACAAATTCAAATTTTTGACTGCTCCACTTCAATCGAGCAAACAATGTCAATAATTCAGAACATGAAAGAAGCGTCTTTTGAGGTTATTATATTAGTGTTCACAGAGTAACGTTTTGGTGACGGACAGAGAAACGGAAGAACTTCCAGATGAATAGCCAACTAACTCTGTTCATGTGCCCCACATTTACTTTCACCTTTACTGATTCTTTCCTAACAGAACACAGCCAGGAACAGATGCTGGAAACAAATCCTCTCTGCACGCTGCCTGGTGAGCCATAAAACCTGAGGGCCTGGGGCGGTTTCTGTCTGTACCATAGGCGGCTGGAGGGTCAAGGGAAAGACAGCTGGACTGGGGAGTGCAGAGCGCAGATGGCGCCGTTATGTAAACACTCTGAGGGGTTTTGCAGCTCTCGTTGCTGGAGATGTTTGCTGTGCGGAGGAACATGGTGGATGCGACCGATGGAGCTCGAAGCTTTGACTGGTGGAGTTTTACCTCGTCTGATTTCAACACACTTGATTTATAAAATGGTGCAGAGTAAAGCAGCTCTCCAACGTATTAAATACATATTTAATAGAGAAGGACTCTGGACTCAAACCTTCAAACAGCTGACAATCCTGTAAAATAAATGTTTGAGTTTATGTAAGAAAAAGTCTGATCTTCTTGCTAAATTCAATAATGTTAGACAAAGTTTCCCGTATTAGCTTCAGGCTACGCTACATTTTTAATCACGCAATAATCTCTGAGGAGGAGTGTGACTGATCTATCTATCTATCTATCTATCTATCTATCTATCTATCTATCTATCTGTCTGTCTGTCTGTCTGTCTGTCTGTCTGTCTGTCTGTCTGTCTGTCTGTCTGTCTGTCTGTCTGTCTGTCTGTCTCTTTGCAGTAAGGCTAAATTTTTCTGTCTCTCATTTTTTCATTTTTTCTCTCTTTTTTGCTCTGTTTCTCTGTTTGTTTTTGTCTCTGTCTCTTTTTCTTTCTTTGTCCCTCTGGCTCTCTTTTTTTCTGTCTATCTCTCTCTTTTTTGCTCTGTCTGTATCACTTCCGTTCTGTCCTCTCTCTCTCCCTCTCTCTCTCTCTTTCATTCTTCACATTAACACCTGAGGTCGTGATTAAGGCTTCAGCTTGCAACCTACACACAGACGTCCAATAAAACAAATCAAAAAAACAAAACAAACGAATGATAAATAAACAGCGACTCGTGGACAGTGTCAAAAGCATAATTATGCTAATAATCCAAATACGACCCATAAATACAAAATAGTACACAAATAGTTATTAATATACAAAATGATAATAGTCATTGTTTGTTTGTTTTTTTATTTTTGACGGAGGAGGATGGAGAACGAGAGCAAGGGATTTGAGTTGAATTCTCTTTCTAAGCCTCTTTTGCCCCTGACTGTAGAAGACTTGCTGTGTGGGGGCTCAGAGCCCTTGCGTGCAAATGGTATAGGTGATGGTATCACATGGCTCTCTTTTCCTACAGCCGCTTCCTCTTCTAAATACTCCGGGTGGCCGAGAGGAAGTCACGCTTTTCAGGCTTTTTTGAAAGCTGATAACAGATGTAGCGTGCAGTGCTACTCCTCCCAGCCTCCAAGCCTTTGAGAAGTTTCTGAATGGTCTGGGAGGGTCTCGGCTCATAGCGCTACGTGCTCCGAAGCTGCACGCTCACTACGCATACAACAACAAACAATTCATTATTGTCCATCACATCACGCTGCTTACAGATACAGATGACAGGCGCCGTCCAGCAACGGCGCCTCACAGGCGTCTAATAAAACGTCACGGTTGTGAGTGGCCTGAGAATCACAGCAGTAAAGAATTACGCGAAATAAAGACGCAGGTGTTTTGCTGACGGCTTCAGATCGTTTTGTCAGAACTGTTTTCCAGATTGTTTGATGTTTCCGTCAGAGAGTCTGGGGAGCTTCAGGGGTTTGATGGGAACAAAAACGTGGATGGAATTACGTTCCTGAAAGGTACAAGAACATTGTGTGGCTCCAGAAATAAATTTACACGAGTAAAATCTATCTATGATGGGGTATTCTGGGGTATGGCGGGGGTGTGATGGGGTAGGAGGGGGTATAACGGGGGTATGGCGGGGGTGTGATGGGGTATGGCGAGGGTGTAATGGGGTAGGATGGGGTATTATGGGGGTATGGCGGGTGTGTGATGGATACAATGGAGTATGACGGGAATGACGGGGGTTTGATGGGGTATTATGGGGGTATGACTGGGGTATGGCGGGGGTGTGATGGGGTATGATGGGTTATTACGGGGTATGGTGGGGGTGTTAAGGGTACGATGGGGTATTACTAGGGTATGGCGGGGGGGTGATGGGGTATGACGGGGGGTAGGAGGGGTAATCATGTTAATTAAAAGTCACTCACTAACTACTGTCTCCTTCTGGCATGAGAACCAACCCTTCCTGATATCCGTCACAAACTTACTTCGAGAAATCCTGACATGCCACCCAGGGCTTTCAGCTAAATTAATATATATATATATATATATATATATACACAGTCACGAGTCTGAAATCTGATGATTTGGGTGCAAAACAGGCGCCTTTCGGCTCTCGCCAGGTCTGATAGGTTGAGGATTGTTAGATCATGGGTGTAACTGCTTGCATGCCATGTTAATAGCTCTGGTTGCTAACAACTCACACTCCAACAAGCGCCAGAGGACTGAGAAGCTCTGGTGCTTTTCATAGCCACCTGGAAAATAACCTCTTTAAAGCTCGGATTTGCAGAATTGAACATGTTTATAATGAGCACAAAAAACAGGTCAGCGTTTACACGCGGTGGAATCAGAACTCAGGTCATTCCATATTCAAAATAAAACCATATTTATGTTTATGTTCTTCTTCTGCTCTTCTACAGTTAGTGACAAATCAGCTAGTGACAAAAAAATAAATATATATATATATATATATTAACTCTTTAATAAAATAAAAATTAATAAAAAGTTTAATTCAATATTTGTGTAGAATTTTTGTTTACAATTGTGCATTGTTTTTTAACCTCTAAATTTTTTATCCTTAATTAGTTATTAAACATTTTAAGAGCATTATGTCAAATGAACGCTATTTATTTTAAATATTTTGGTCCTATTAAAACAAATCATCAAAACATCACACATAGTTAATTTTTTCTTTTTATCATTTATCTCTAAAATTAAAACAATTATCCACCAAATAAAATAAAATAACAATAAAATCTGCATCCACTTACTTGTAATCAGCATTGCTGTAGAGTTGAAAGGTCCAAATAGGTTGCCAGTTACAAATAAGTTACACAAGTGTAATAAATAGTATATAAATAGTCAAACATAACAAAAAAAATCCCAAATAAACCAACAAAACAAAAAAAATCAAATTAATTTCCAGTTCACAAAAATAAGAAGTCTTCTTGTTCTCTGTTTTAGCTGATGATACGAGTGTGAAGTGTTTTCCATTCAGTGGGAAAACCTGAGTGAGGGAAAAGGGCGGTTCCCATCATGCACTAGAGGGGTAGAGGGAGGAAGGGGTAGAGAGGTAGAGGGGTAGATGTGTAGAGATGAGCTCAGGCTTTACTAACAGCTTTTAGGCTTTTACTGTGCGACTGCAACGTTATATATGACCTTTAATGCCAATTATTGCTACATTTTTCCTTTTTTCTTTCTTTCTTTCTTTCTTTCTTTCTTTCTTTCTTTCTTTCTTTCTTTCTTTCTTTCTTTCTTTCTTTCTTTCTTTCTTTCTTTCTTTCTTTCTAATTTTGTTTATTTTCTAGATTTTGCTTTAAATTTCATTGCTGTTCTTTATGCTGCTTTAACTCTGGTAAATCAATTTTTTCTGTCTGTCTGTCTGTCTGTCTGTCTGTCTGTCTGTCTGTCTGTCTGTCTGTCTGTCTGTCTGTCTGTCTATCTATCTATCTATCTATCTATCTATCTATCTATCTATCTATCTATCTATCTGACTGTTTGTCTGTCTATCTATTTTTCTGGCTGTCTGGCTGTCTGTCTGGCTGTCTGTCTGTCTGGCTGTCTGTCTGTCTGTCTGGCTGTTTATTTATATATTTGTCTGTCAGAAAAACTGATTACTGTTGATTGGTGAATTTCTCTGTTAGGAAACTTTTAAACATAGTTAATGGAAGGAGTCTCCAGTGTCAGCTGTGGTTGCTGTAGTGTAAGTGAAAACAGGAACTAACTCATGTACACAGTCTGTAATGAGGTGTGATGTTTTACTCGTCCTGTATGACGGTGTGATATTTTCCTCATATCAGTTTACTTCCTACTCCATGGTGTATCTGTGAGAGGTAATCTCTACGTCCTTCTTCTGACCACTGCTTCCAAACCCGGGAAACTTCTCCAGCTAGGACGCATTTACTCAGGCAGTTTAAGTGCCACGTCATTCTAAAGTTAACAGCGTATTATTTAGAGATTGACAGATTTCATACGCCATCAGACATTCGGTAGACAATTTAAGTGCCAAGTTGGCAGTTCGTTCTGAAGTTTCCGATCGATCACCGGTCCGTGAGGCGACACCACCGGTCAACTCGAGCGACAAATACATCAAATATTTCTTAAGGAGGACTTTTAAAGGGTTGTAAATGGATTGAAAGAAGGGTTATGTACTTTTTTCTGCACTTCTTTCTGAGCCAAACTTCAGGCTTGTGATGTGATCAAACACCCGAGAGAGCCATTAGTGCTAATGGGATATCAAGGACTCGATCCTAATGAAGGCTCAGAGTCGAAAACTATTAGGCGTGATGGGGCCTCGTCGATATCGATGTGGCGTTAGGGTGGTCTGGAGCGTTCACCTCATCAGCTTTTTGATGGGCTGAGATACAGTAGGTGTGACACTGGAGGAATGCAGACCACGTTCACATCACCTCCGGCAAAATCATCAGAGGATGCAATCCTAGATTTAGAGTTCACGGGTGTATAGAAATGTATTTCTACATTTCATACATCGATTTGGTTCATTTATTTATTTGTTTGTTTGTTTGTTTGTTTACTGATTGATGAATATGCTATATATTTTTTTTTTTATTTACATTTATTCATTTACTTCAAATAATTAATTAGATGAATTTTATTTTTATGAATGAATTGATTTATTAATTAATTTGTTTGTTTGTTTTTTGTTAGTAACCAATCAAGCTTTATAGTGAGGCTTTATTTATTGAAAATAAATAAATAATTAAAGACGGTGTAAAAATACAGAAAAATTATTAAAATGAAATCAATTTTCAAAATTTGTTTTTTTATACTTTTTAGTCATTTTATGTCCTCGACATACAAATAAAGATCTGTGCTGATTTCTAAATAATAATAATTAAAAAAAATCCACATGCTGATTATAGTGTTTTATTTAAAATAATAAAAATCATTATTTTGTTTCTGTTTAAAAATAAAATAATAAAAACAAGCTGCACAAACCCCAGAACCCAGACTCCATACTAAAAACTCCAGAAACCAGACTCCATGCCACATATTGCAGACTCCAGACTTCAAACCCAGACTTAAGTTTCCAGAACCTAAACCCCACTCTGCAAAGCTCAGACTTCAGACCTGAAGACTGGAGGCCGAAGACTCTTGTCTGCAGACCTTAGACCTCAGACTCCAGACCTCAAACTCCAGACCCCAACCCCAGAACCCAGAACTCTCCAGACTGCAGATCTCAGAATCCATAATTGCATGCCCCTGTCCAGACTCTAGACCAGACTCCAAACCCCATAACTAATGTAGAATATTTGCAAGGGGGGTGTGGTTGACTTTCATGTTGACCTACTTTTACTGAGAAATGAGGACTGTAACAGTCTCCTGTAAATAAACACTAATTTACTCAAATGTTTCTGATTAAACAGAGCAGGAGAGATAAATGACCTTGAATAAACTCTTCTATGATCTTTGCATGTTATTTTTAAACCTGGCAATGTATAGCAGAAAGAGACAGGACACACTTCAGAGGAAAACGTGACGAAAGCACTGGCTCCATCGAGTCCACCCGAGCGTCACACCCTTATTGTGTGTGTGTGAAGTCATTTTGACTCGCAGGATGTAGAGCTCTCCTCCGGCTGAAGCTTCCTTCTCAGCTCAAAAACACTCCACCTATACAGACCTTTAGCCTTTATGTTACACAGAACAATCAGGACCAGCCTCTGAGATATCTACAATATCTGGCAAAAAGTTTGTGGACACCTGAGCATACAATTACTATGTGTTTGCAGAACATCCAGAAACCTCCACTTTTCTGGGAAGATGTTTCACTAGATTTTGGAATGTGCCTTATCATTGTGGTAACAGTTTAACAGAGAATTACTTATGGCTGGAAAAGTCGGGTGTCCCAATACTTTTGTACATAGTGTGCACGAGACAATGGAATTAACCATTCATTGTCTGTCTGTCTGTCTGTCTGTCTGTCTGTCTGTCTGTCTGTCTGTCTGTCTGTCTGTCTGTCTGTCTGTCTCACTTGCTTTTTATCTCTCTCTCTTTTTCTTACTATCTCTCTCTTTTTTCTCTCTCTCTCTCTCTCTCTCTTTTTTCTCTCTCTCTCTCTCTCTCTCTCTCTCTCTCTCTCTCTCTCTCTCTCTCTTTCTCTCTCTCTCTCTCTCTCTCTCTCTCTCTCATTGAGTAAACCTAGACAGATTTGGAAAAGATGTGGGTTATAAGTGGGGCAAAGTGAGACAGATGTAGGGAAGAACTGAGATAGGTGTGGGATAGAAATGGGATAGATGTGGGATAAAAGTGTGACAGATGTTGGACAGATGTGGGATAGATGTTGGACAGACGTCTGACAGATGTGGGAAAGATGTGGGACAGATGTTGGACAGTTGTCCAAAATAATACTAACCCTAATACTATCCATAATATACTTTATATTATTTATGAAGGAAGGAATTTCTGACAGAATGAAGGAATCACATAACCTAAATTAATTTATCACATGTCACTGATTACACTGATCACCTGGTCCTAGACATCCTTAATTAGAACATATTATTGCTTCTCAATCGTTTCACACTGCATCGTTTTCGAATTCAGTGAAAGATGAAGCTGCATGTCGTGCAAACCTTGTGACACTTGAAGACCTTCACGCTTGGCCCTGTGCTCTCCATTGTTTGCTTGAGAATCCCAGCTTGACTGTTTACATGATATAAAAGGCTCTAAAGTCCGTCTAGCCCGACTCTTTCCCCTGAGACAGACAAAAGACGCCTGGTTTGAGGTCAGTGTCAGACAGCAGGCTGAAAACCTGTCCAGAGCGTCTCTGTGTGATGAAGTTCCTGATGTATTTATGGATGATGTATGATGTATTTTTGCACATTGTTGGCTGAAAGTTAAGGCTAGAATCTCTTCTTCTGATTCTTAAGAAAGTTATTTCCTCTTGCTGGCTGAATCCACATACTCCAAGAACCACCTTCCTTCCTTCCTTCCTTCCTTCTTTTCTTGAATCCAACTCCAGACCTCAGCAAAGTGGACCTGATAACGTTAATAACGTTCCACCTTTCTTCTCTCGTCCTTTACAAAGGGGAGAAGAGAGAGTAGAGAGGGGAAATTAAGATTGGGAGACATATTAAACCGAGAGCTATCGTTATCGAGATCATCCAGATTGCTCGGGGGGGTTCTTGCTATTACTCCTTTTTTGTTACTTCTCTGTGAGTGAGAACTTAGAGGTGCTAGGTAATAGTAAGATAGCAACGCCAGAGGGCTCAAATGAGATTCAATTAAGAAGGTGAACGTGGTCTGAAATCACCATAAGGTTTGATAGATGATCTGTTCCAGGCCGCACTGCTTCTCAATGGCAATAGATGGATCACAAAATCAGATGAAATATAAAAGATGGTTAATTCATTATGATTGTAACCTTTTTCCAGGTTTGGATTAAATGCCTTGTTACTGTAGTAGTATTAGTAAAAGGACTAATCTCTTACTAAACTCCTCCTTTTACATTATAATAATAATGTTTGGGCTGAAATGGCATATTTTTGATTGGCCTTCCATCCACACAGAGACGGCGTTTTTTGTCAGCGGAATCGACATGCGTTTTTACGTCATGTGATGCAGTCATGTGACCAATTCAGCAAAGATGGCAGGCGACATTGTATGGTAATATTCGAACTTTGTTTGTAAGCAACTTCATCATCTGTTATTTTAAGCAGTCCAATATTCTGGCTTATTTGTTTCCAAGTCTATATTCTTGCTCACTTTTGCAACTTTATACTCCTGTGTTCCTCACAGCAACTGACTGTTGGCTGCTTTTCCTCGACTTCCTTGTGAGGTTTCAAATAGTCGCAAATTAAAGAAACGGCAAGCAGAAATGACAAAGGTCCAAACATCTTACATTTTGCTCATGTGCAGTACAGGGATATAAACGGTTTCAGGCGTTTTAGTGTGGATGAGCAACTTTTGGGAAACGATTGAAAACGATAGTGTAGATGTGGAGTGTTTTTTTTTTTTTTTTAATAAAAGCTTTTTTTTTTTTATTTTATTTATCCGCATTATGTTTTCACATCAAAGTTGTGAGAAACTGATTTTTTTATGCGTAGTAGAGTCAAAAGTAACATAATACATGTTCAATAAAATTCAATTCAAATGAATTCAGTTTTATTTGTAGAGCAGTTTGAACAATGTACATTGTCTCAAAGGAGCTTTAAAGAGATAAAGAGATTACAAAAGAATGTATAAGTTTAGTGCCTATAACTTTTTTCTTTATAATTGTATGTTTGTCCCTGAGTGGTGACTGTGGAGGAACCTTGAGAGGAACCAGACTCAAAAGGGAACCCATCTCTATCCTTAACACTAAATGTCCATTTATTAGAGTTCCATCATTATTAAGGTATACTGTTTATTGATAAATGCTTAAATGCAGAACTTTTCATGCAACATGAGGTCATGTTGATATTAATTACAGTCCAAATCCATCCAAACATTGTGAAGAAAAAGTTTCCCACAACGAAACTGTTCTGATAAAGAACACAGCTCATGCTTGACAGAACTTTCCCAGGAAAAGTGTGTGTGAGGTGGAAATACTCCTGGGATGCTACATCGGTCTTAACTTTTGTACTTTTCCCATAACTGTGGTTATAAAACATTTAATACTATTTCTTCAATAAATTCTCTCCTATTGTCTCTCTCTCGCTCTCTGTCCCTCAGTATTTTCTGTTTGTAAACATATCTTAAGTTCGATCAAGTGTTGCTTTTTAATTGTATTTTTTTAAGAGGCACCACATTACATCATTCCAATGTTCCCAGTGTTCAGAAAGCCGGAGTGCTTAAATGTTACCACTGCCAAGCTTCCCACATGGGGGATGGAAGGTTCCTGGTAGGATATCCTCATGCTAATAATGTTTTTTTTTCTCTTCAAATAGAACAAATAAAATCTGTAATCCTGGAGTGCACTCGTGTTCTTGTTCAGGTCGTATTACTTGTTTATGTTTTCACATTGAGACTGAGCTGTTCTGAACAAGTTACTGATTTTATCTGAACCTGCATGATAATGATTCTTGATCCTTTTTATTTTATATGTAAGATGTAATAAAGTGTAACAAGATGTAGTGCAAAATAAGGAAGTGAATAACCTAGACAATGGATTATACACTACAACCTGAGCATACACTACACCAAAATGCACTACAATCAATCACAAAACACTACACCAAAATGCACTACAATCAATCACAATACACTACACCAACATACTCTACAATCAATCACAATACACTACACCAAAATACACTACAATCAATCACAATACACTACACCAAAATACACTACAATCAATCACAAAACACTACACCAAAATGCACTACAATCAATCACAATACACTACACCAACATACTCTACAATCAATCACAATACACTACACCAAAATACACTACAATCAATCACAATACACTACACCAAAATACACTACAATCAATTACAAAACACTACACCAAAATGCACTACAATCAATCACAATACACTACACCAACATACTCTACAATCAATCACAATACACTACACCAACATACACTACAATCAATCACAATACACTACACCAAAATACACTATAATCAATCACAATACACTACACCAAAATACACTACAACCTGAGCATACACCACCAAAATACACTACAACCTGAGCATACACTACACCAAAATACAATACAATCAATCACAATACATAACACCAAAATACACTATAATCAATCACAATACACTACACCAACATACACTACAATCAATCACAATACACTACACCAAAATACACTACAATCAATCACAATACACCACCAAAATACACTACAACCTGAGCATACACTACACCAAAATACACTACAATCAATCACAATACACTACACCAACATACACTACAATCAATCACAATACACTACACCAAAATACACTACAATCAATCACAATACACTACACCAAAATACACTACAACCTGAGCATACACCACCAAAATACACTACAACCTGAGCATACACTACACCAAAATACACTACAATCAATCACAATACACTACACCAACATACACTACAATCAATCACAATACACTACACCAAAATACACTACAATCAATCACAATACACTACACCAAAATACACTACAACCTGAGCATACACCACCAAAATACACTACAACCTGAGCATACACTACACCAAAATACACTATAATCAATCACAATACACTACACCAAAATACACTACAACCTGAGCATACACCACCAAAATACACTACAATCAATCACAATACACTGATTCACAATTCAATTTACAATACACTACACCAACATACACTACAATCAATCACAATACACTACACCAAAATACACTACAATCAATCACAATACACTACACCAAAATACACTACAACCAATCACAATACACTACACATAATACACTACAATCAATAACACTATAATACACCAAAATATGCTCACAATACACTACACATTATACACTGATATACACCTGATACAATACACAACACATAATACACTACAACCTAAAATAATAGACTACACCAAAATACACTACAACCAATCACAATACACTACACATAATACACTACAATCAATAACACTATAATTCACCAAAATATGCTCACAATACACTACACATTATACACTGATATACACCTGATACAATACACAACACATAATACACTACAACCCAAAATAATAGACTACACCAACATACACTACAATCAATCACAATACACTAAACCAAAATACACTACAGCCTGAGACTAGATACTATATCGCGAGGCCCTACAGAGAGGAACTCATTATTGAAGGTAAACTCCCAGTCTTACAGGTCATATACAACACATGGTGTCTGAGGAAAGTTAAAAAACCCCCACAGCTGATCCCCTTCACCCAGCACACAGCCTGTTCAACACACGGAGTATTTACTCCAGAACCAATAGGCTGAAGAAGAGTTTTTACCCTCAGGCTAAAAGAATCATCAACAAACTCTGAAACAGTCTCACTGCAAACCACAACTGCCAACTGATTCTGTTACACATTTCACACATAATTGCATACATATTTCTGTTTAATATACTGGGACTGCACTATTCTCAATTCTCTCAACTCTTAATTACATTGCACCCAGTTTTACTGCACCTTACCTGCACTACGTGTCCTTGTGTATTCTTTTTTGCACACATATATATATATATACATTTTTTTTCAAGAATACTTCATGCTATTATGTCATGCATGTAAATACTCATTTAAATTCATTTTATATATATATATATCTAACATATATATCTCTCTAACATATATAATAGAGAGAGAGAGAGAGAGAGATACAATACACAACACCAACATACACTGCAACCTGATACAATACACAATACCAACATACACTGCAACCTAAAATAATACACTACAATGTGATACAATTAATTATAATTAATACTACAGCCTAAAATAATACACTACACCAAAATACACTACAACCTGATAAAATACACAACACCAAAATATACTAAAACCTGATACACAACACCAAAATACACTACAAAGTGATACAATACACTACACCAACATACACTACAACCTAAAATAATACACTACACACCATACACTACAACGTGATACAATTAATTACACAAAATATACCACAACCTAAAATAATAAACTACACCAAAATACACTACAACGTGATACAATACACTACACCAACATACACTACAACCTAAAATAATACACTACACACCATACACTACAACGTGATACAATTAATTACACAAAATATACCACAACCTAAAATAATAAACTACACCAAAATACACTACAACGTGATACAATACACTACACCAACATACACTACAACCTTGAATAATACACTACACACCATACACTACAACGTGATACAATTAATTACACAAAATATACCACAACCTAAAATAATAAACTACACCAAAATACACTACAACGTGATACAATACACTACACCAACATACACTACAACCTAAAATAATACACTACACACCATACACTACAACGTGATACAATTAATTACACAAAATATACCACAACCTAAAATAATAAACTACACCAAAATACACTACAACGTGATACAATACACTACACCAACATACACTACAACCTAAAATAATACACTACACACCATACACTACAACGTGATACAATTAATTACACAAAATATACCACAACCTAAAATAATAAACTACACCAAAATACACTACAACGTGATACAATACACTACACCAACATACACTACAACCTAAAATAATACACTACACACCATACACTACAACGTGATACAATTAATTACACAAAATATACCACAACCTAAAATAATAAACTACACCAAAATACACTACAACGTGATACAATACACTACACCAACATACACTACAACCTAAAATAATACACTACACACCATACACTACAACGTGATACAATTAATTACACAAAATATACCACAACCTAAAATAATAAACTACACCAAAATACACTACAACATGAAATAATACACTACAACCTGATACAATACACAACACCAAAATACACACAACATGAAATAATACACTGCACTAAAATACACTACAACCTGAAATAATGCACTACACCAAAAGACTACAACCTGATAAAATACACAAAACCAAAATACACTACAATGCGATACAATACACTACACCAAAATACACTACAACATAAAATAATACACTACACCAAAATACACCTCAACCCGAATATACACTACACTAAAATACACTATAACCTGATACAATACACACTACAGTACAATATAATACAGCTAAACTCTACAGCCTGAATATACCCTCCAACAATAAACACTACAATCAATGACAATATATTGCACATAAAATACCCAACAACCTGAGACAAACCACACACTTTTTATTATTAATATTATTATTATTATTATTATTGGAGTGTAGGAGTGTATTTCTCAGTGTGCAGTTTAATTTAATATTTTTGTTTAAATATTTTTTTATAATTGATTTATATTACTACATTATTAGTTGCACTTTCGCTCCATCACTTCCCAGAACTATTCAGAATTTTATAATGTGGCATCTGTAATAATTACACCGAACGGTCCATTAACCTCTGCAATGAAAATGTACATATCACTGCATCGTAATCGCTTACCACTGCATTAAATACAGCCAGACAGAAATGCTTTTCTCCTCGTGTTCAGCTCAGAGTTCCAAGTGATGTGTTTAAGCGGATTTGCTCGTATTCCCAACAGTACACAATAAACATATACAGTATAAGAAAAGCTCGGAAATGAAATGACGTGTGGATGTGTGCATCGTGGCAAACTAATAAATGATGATGATTCTTATAACAAGTATAAAAAGCAACTCAGCATTGTTAAATACACATAAAAACATTATAATACAACCTGAGACAATACACTACACACGAATTACACTACAAGAATCAATCACTATCGTTTTAATATATATTTTATTCTAATGAATATGTATTATATTATTCCCAATAGTTTATTCTCTTTATTTCATGTTTCTCTCAGTTTTGCTGCTTTCTGTAGTTTAAGTTTAAGTTTGAATTTCTATCCAATCAGATGTCGGCTGTCGTATCAAGTGACGTCGGGGCCAAAGTAATCTACCATGAGCCCACCAGGGGGCAGAAAAGATATGCTACAGATTATGTAACATGCTATAGTACAGGTGATCACAGTTACATAGATAATATCATGAAGACTGGTTTTATATGGTTAATAAAATCTTATTGGTTAAACAAACTTTAGAAAAAAACCTAACAAATATGTGTAACATTGCTTAATAGAGTTAATAGTTGAAAGGATCAGGTTGAAAAATTAAAGAATGACACATACTTTGGGATATTAAGTGTCCAATTGACTACAAACTATTGCTTCTTACTTACAAAACACTAAATGGTTTATCTCCATGTTTCTCTCCAGTTTCTTACATGCTACAATCCATCACGCTCCTTCAAAATCTCAAAACTCTGGACTTCTAGTAGTTCCTAGAATAGCAAACTCCACTAAAGGTGGTAGAACATTCTCACATTTAGCTCCTAAACTCTGGAACAGTCTTCCTGACAGTGTTCGGGGCTCAGACACACTCTCCCAGTTTAACTGCAGATTAAAGACGTATCTTTTTAACGGGTTCTACACATAACACACATCACATCATAACCTTGTGCTCCAGAACATCTGATCACATCACATTATCAACTTGTGCTGCTAATATCATGAACAGCAGCTACGCTAATTTCTCTCCACTGCTTCTCTTTCTCTCCCCATCCCGAGGCATCCTGAGGTTGCTCCAGCCCCAGTCACGTCCCACCTCATGGAGATTGTGGACCTTTAAAAAAGTAGATACCCACAAACATCCCGAAACATCTAGAGACGTACCAGTGCCAATTGGATCCCACTTCATGTGGAGTTTGGACACTGGACCTCTTTAAGTGTTTAAAGGCTCTGGCATGGAGAAGCTGGTGTTGGATCTGATGATGATCTTAGATGTTGAGCAATTTTATGAGTTGCTCAGTAGCTCCTGGTTCCATAATCTCAACTGACTGTAGAAGACTGTAGAAAGAACATTACTCATAATCACACACTCCAGTGCTCATGTTAGTTTTCACTCTCCAGTGTTCTGTAGTGTTTAAAGTCTATGATCACACTCTTGATGTCACCCAAATGAGGATGAGGTTCCCCTTTTGAGTCTGGTTCCTCTCAAGGTTTCTTCCTCATAACATCTAAGGGAGTTTTTCCTTGCCACAGTCTCCATGGCATTGATTGACTCTGCTTTCTTTAGCTTTCGAGAGCCAGTTAATGTTGGTGTTCTTCACCTTACTGAAACCTTGAGTAACAGCTGAAAATATTATTCATCACATATGTTTGTCTTTAAAATGTTAAGGAATTTGTTTACAGAATCTGATCTACGATGTTTGAGTTTGGGTGCTTGGCCTGCGAAAATGCTGCCTACAACTTTTATTATTATTATTATTATTATTATTATTATTATGTTTTAAAAATAATAAAAATGATCTGCTCACTGGTGCATGGACAGAATCGGCTGAACCTACCAGAACATTTGATGGTCATGTGTTTTGTTATTTGTCAGATTAAATGCTGTAGGAAATGTAAAAAAAACTGTATATAATTGAGTCACGAACACACATCTGGCTTTATATCTGATTAGTGCATCCATCCCGAGTGTACGTATTGGCGCTTCCACTAGCTTTACTCGAATCTGTTATATGAGTCAAGGGTCTGGTATGGTGAGCCTTTGATGTTTGTACACAAGGACATTCATTTGGAGAAAGACAAACTTGACAGTGATTCACGCTATGGGAATGTTTATAGCCATGACACTCATCAGAGGCCGCATCGCTGCTGAAAATCTCTATTTCCATAAACACACAACATCTTCGGGTCATGCATCAGCGTGTGTCGTATCGGGAGCTCTGAGGCCACCTCGCGTCTTTGCTATAATAGGTAGGGCTTAATGGACAGATGATGATTTGCAAGGGAATGTCGGCGCATGCAGGAAGCGGCGCTCGAACTCTGTGATCTTGTGCAGTGATATGACCTTTTATAGCTGCTCGCCTGCAGAGGAAATCCTCGCCTAATTAACTAAGTCCTGCCCGAGGCCCTTAAGTTAGCACTTTCCGGTTCGGTCCCAAGGAGAAAGCTGGACACTGATGAGAAACAGATGGAATATATAAAGATTGAGGTCAAAGAATCGAGTCAATATACACTGAGAAGGGCATGAGGACATGCTAAGAGTTATGTTTGGATTCTTCTCGACATGCTGCTTCGTGTCCTTGCGTCTGATCTTCACAACACTGGGATCCTTCACAACTTTAAATCATTCTCCTTCTAGAATGTTGCAGAAACTTCCTAAATGTAGCCGGAGCAAGACATAGCACCTCTCTCCATAGCTCTATAAGCGCTTAAGCCAAAATTCCAGGTTACTCCTGCGCGTTTATTGTTGGTGATCCATAATCCTGTTTTGAAATGTTAATGGAAAACCATATTGAAGCTGCCAATGTTTTAATATACACTTCTTCCAGATACATTAATTCTTGGCACCTCACTTTACCTCCTTCTTTTCCTGAATGTACCTGGCGAACGTCCAAAGAAAGAGCTTTGCTTCCTTGCTGCAGACGAGGAAATGCGTTTCAGGTTCCTTCGTGTGATTTAACACATCTTTAAGAGTTGGAGAAACAGGATTAGAGCATCTCCCACTGGCTCTCGCTATTTACGGATCAGAAGAGCAACCTTTCTGATTGCAAATGTGAAGATAAATCCGTGGTCATGGTTATGCTTGATCCTGAGCCTTCTGGTATCTCTGTTGCGTTGTTTTATCTGCTTAGTTTTTACCGCATTTTTGGTTGCAAAAATAATTAAAACCCATTCTAAAAGTGTTCATCAAACAATATTTATGCATTTTCTATAATCTATTTCTACCTTGGTTTTACCTTGTTGTCTCATGGCTAGAAGTGCCCTCTGTAAGTTTGAGGCCACCTGAGAAACATGCATGTGTTTTGTGTTCAATAGGGTTTATAGCTTTGTAGCAGGAGATCCTCCACTCCAACCCATGTGTCTTCACGGAGCTGGCTTTTTGCACAGTTGCATTGTCATGCTGGAAGAGGTTTGAGTCTCCGAGTTCAAGTGAAGGTTTTTTTGCGGTACTAAAACATTAAGTATCAGCTGATATCATTACTCAGCTTTTAAATGTTACAGTCAACCATTTTTGGATGCTATCAGTGTAATAAAGAGGCGGAAATAAAATGAACTGAGATTGAATGTTAAAGATTGCAGAATTGGTGGCTCAGTGGTTAAGGCTTTGGTTTATTGTATGGAATTTCAGGGATTTAAGCCCCAATATGGCAAAGCCACTGTTGGGGCCCCTAAGAAAGGCCCTTAACTCTCAGTGCTCCAGGGGTGCTGTATCATGTCTGACCCTGTGCTCTGACATCACCAGGACATGCAAAGACAATCTGCAATTCCACTGTGCTATAAATTTGCCAAGTATAAAGCTTCTTTCTTGAGGTGGTGGTGTTGAGTGTATTACTCTATTTTGCCCCCTGGTGGGTGTACAAAACAAAAGACTTCCACAAAATGGTATTAATTTAAAGCATGATTCGTCTGGAACCAGATTAGAACCTTTATCGAGTGACCGCAGTAATCTCTGAGACCTCTGGTCTGTCAGACATGGTAGCATCGTAAGCTTAGATGTTCTCTTTACATTCTCTGGAACAGTTTATTATCTAAGATACGCAGCAACATGCTTTCATAACCTTTACTTTGTCCCGCTGTAATGCTTTGCTTGTTCTTTAAGCAATGGAAAGCCACAGTGCATTTTAAGTTCCTTCCGATGACAAGTCGTGACATTTAACGTTGTGAATGTTCTTCGGTGATCTCTTGAAACAATATAAATATTTGGATGAGTAATGAAGGAGAATAAACAAGAATAAGGAAATTATTTGGTTCAGAATATTCGCCTCAGATTCTATAAACATGATATTTATATTACTGTATAGATGACTGTGAATACCCAGGATTCTTCAAAAGATGATGCATTTCTTATTTCTCGTGTTTTTTTCCGTCATATTGTGTCTATGTGACTGAACACAACAAGGTTAAAGGTCATAGTATTCCTAAAACCCAAAAGACTGAAGAGAAATCAGGCCTTCTTTCTTTTTAATCTCTTTAAATTTAATTTCTTGTCCAGTGATGGACAGTAAATGTAATTCAATATTGTTCTTAAGTGGCTTTTTCACGTATATGTACTACCAAGTATTTCCATTTGGGGAGAATTTGACTTTTGCTTCACTACATTTTAAATTCAAATATATCACTATTTATATAATATTTATACCCAAATACATTTGTGTTAAATCAGTCGTTCCTTTTTATTTTAGGACTGCATCAAGGATCGGCTCTAAGCCCTTTCCTGTTTGCAATGGTGATTGACAGGTTGAAGGACGAGGTCAGACAGGAGTCTCCGTGGTTATGATGTTTGTGGATAATATTTTGATTAGTGGTATTAGTACAGAGCAGGTGGAGTAGAGCCTGGAGAGGTGGAGGTACACGCTGAAGAGAAGGGGAATGAAAGTCAGTAGTAGTAAGACAGAGTACATGTGTGTGAATGAGAGGGAGGGTAGTGGAGTGGTGTGGTTGCAGGGAGAAGCGGTGGAGAAGGTGGAGGAGTTCAGGTACCTGGGGTCAACAGTGCAAAGTAATGGAGAGTGTGTTAGAGAAGTGAAGAAAAGAGTGCAGGCAGGGTGGAGTGGGTGGAGAAGAGTGATAGCAGGAGTGATTTGTGATAGAAGAGTATCTGTGAGAGTGAAAGGGAAAGTTTATAGGACTGTGGTGAGACCTGAGATGTTGTATGGATTAGATACAGTGGCGTTGAGTAAAAGACAGGAGGTGGAGCTGGAGGTAGCAGAGCTGAAGATGTTGAGATGTTCGTTGGTAGTGATGACGATGGACAGGATTAGAAATGAGTTTATTAGAGGGACAGCACATGTAGGAGGTTTTGGAGACAAGGTGAGGGAGGTGAGATTGAGATGGTTTGGACATGTGCAGAGGAGGGACATGGGGTATATCAGTAGGAGAATGCTGAGGATGGAGACACCAGGAAGGAGGAAAAGAGGAAGACCAAGGAGAAAGTTTATGGATGTGGTGAGGGAAGACATGCAGGTAGATGGTGTGAAAGAGGCAGATGTAGAGGACAGGGGGGTATGGAGACGGAGGATCCGCTGTGGAGACCCCTAATGGGAGAAGCCGAAAGAAGAAGAAGTATCGTTCCTTTTTATTAATGAGGATAAAAACGTAACTGGTGAAACACGCAGCGAGTCACCAATCAGGATCGAGCGCACGCTCTGTTTTACACGTGTTCTGATCGGCGCTCGGTGCATCTACTGATCACCAACATACAGTTCAGCATCAGTTCAACATCAAGCAGAACATTTAGAGAGGAATAAATGATGGAGAAACTCCAGACTCGAACTCACCACCACACACGTCGTTAAAAAGAAGGTTTTGTGTTCATGATGATTGTAATAGAAATCAATCAGTGTGTGAGTCATTAATATCATTCTATTAATAGATCAGTGTGCTGAGAGTCACATTTAAGTCTTTACACAGAAACTGAGGTGATTAAGTAAAGAATCTTGTAACAGATTTATTTATTATATAAACATATGATATAAACATTATAGCCATAATACATCAGAAGGCAAAAACTTTTGTACTTTTACTAAAGTGAAAGTTTAAAGGAAGCAACATTTTGTGCACCACTGCAATTTTCTCATATACAGCACACTAGGTTTGTTCAATCTGTACATTTGAGACGATGAATTTGGTCTGAATTTATTGATATTGCTAAAAAAAAGTGTGCAATAAACATTCAAAGATCACCACCAGTTTCAACACTAGGCAACGTTGCCACGTTTCGAATGTGAGGCACATGGGAGATATTTAATTCTTCTTCCTCTTCTTCTGAATAGGGTTTATGTGGCATAAATTTTGGTGCACTGATTGGGAAGGGTCTAACGAACATTCTGGCCAAATTTGAGTCAAGTGCTTCTAACAGTCTAGCGCCACCATTGGGTCAAATTTGGAAGCCTTGTGTCCAAAAGAATTGATGAGTGTATTATATCCTATAGGATCAATTTCCATCTAATTCGATTTTTCGGACATCTTGGATTGTTTGTCTTACACATTTTGTTTAATCATTAACAATTTTGGGATACATTACTTTTATCATCTTCATATACACTCTCAGTTTTGTTTATTTATTTCTGTGCAACAATACTTATTTTTTGAAATTTTCTTATAAAATAAATGTGCAATACCACTTTTTTCATATTTCTTAATTTCATTCATATTTAAGTTATTTTTTGGTTCATTTGATCTTTTATAAAATGTGCGACTGGAAGCTTCTGTTACCAAAACTAATTCCTTGTAAATGTAAACATTAAAGATCTTCCTGATTCTGATTTTGATTCAGAAAAAGCATTGTCAATCTTATCAAAAGATTTGAAATACTCCAAATGCTTTGCCCACAATGAGCCAACAGTGAAGTCATCAAACAGGTAGTAGGAAATATGACAGCAAGGACTTGGATTACTGACGCAAAATTTGGTCTGCATTTTCTGTGACCTGATGCTATGATCCAATACAAACTACCCAAAAGTTACTTTTCATTTTTTGTTACACAGTGGACAGTGTTTCAAAGGAAACCGTATCTCAAGGTAACAGATGTGTCACTGAAAATAAAGTTTTAACTTTGTGTCATTCGTTGAACGACTTTTACAACCGAAGTCCACAGCATTTGGTGAGAAGTTTCCAGATAAAAGAACCATTTCATAAAGCTGAGCAGAGCAAATTTAACATCATACAGTGGATAAAGTCTCGAAAAACAGCTGCTAGTTTTGCGGCAACTCGGGAGATAATGAAGCGCGAAAAGACGTTCACAGACGAAGGAAATGTGAAAAAATCTTTCAGTAAAATATCAGAGCATCCACCCGGTGAATGATCTATTGCCAGGCAACACTCCTACGACTTGCTTGGGACAAAAAGGTATAAATTGCTAACATTTAAAAATACAATCGAATTTGCAGTAGTGCCACCTAGTGGTGCAACTACCTTACATTTGCATAAAACAACAAATTGTGTTATATTCATTTAAAGGACAATTATGTTTTGCGGCTGCGGGTAAATTTTATTTGGCGTTTGGGGTTTAAAATGGCTCTTTTGTTTGCAAGGGTTGGAAACTGCTGATCAGGAATCTAACACTTCTGTTAGACCACAGTTCTGGCTCTGCTTTTCGCTGATCGATCAGGCCACAGCTGTAGTAAGGTCTGTCAATATGAGGCTTACTAATGAACCGATTAATGTACCGAGCCTTAATGTGTAAAATATGTGCATGAATTGTGATCTACTTCCTCGAGCATTAAGCAAAAAACATCCAATATCACACATGAAAAACAGGAGAATGTAAATCATTTTGCAACAGGATCGGCCGCACAATTGTTGGTCTTGTGTGCTTTATTATTCGTCACATTAAACGCTGCAGCAGATCGAACAGCACTTCTAATGTTTCCTATCACCAGAATTAGATTTTATTTGCCTTTTCTTTGCCGTAGTCGTAACGCACGCAACAATAACGTCTGCTGTCATTTAGGCACGTCATTACCGGTGTCGGACGTATTCGACGGGTCGCGTGTGTTCGTAATGACAGCTGAAAGCTTTTCAACACACATCATCATCATTATTACATCTGGTTTTGTTGTTCGCTCACTGCTGGGTTCGAAAATGTGATCTGAGCTTTGGGAATAAAGGTGAAGTAATTGATGTGAAAAACGGACTTCTGAGCTGACAATCTGAAAAACACAGCATGAAATACGATCCTCGGAAATGAATCTATCAGACACAATGAGCTTTAATAGAGTGAAAGCTTTAGATCGGAGGAATTACATCATTACCATTATCACTGGCTTTGGTTTGCTCGAGCTGCTTTACTGAGCTCCAAAAAAAACCCTGATTTCTACCATATTTCTGATGGAAAAGTCAGAGGATTTTATTTATAGAGTAAATTTAATGCGTTGTATTGAACATGTCCTTTATCTCCAAAAGGACTGTATTTGATATAATGCAAACTTGTACATTTATTGTGTATTTTTCATTGGTGAGCCATCAGGACCAGCGTGACCTTCTCTGCTCTAAAATAACTAAATACCTCCAATAGTCTGTTCTCTTAATTTTATAGCATTTCTTTTGAGTTCGCTGCTGCAAGGAGTTTATGTTTATTACGTTGGAGCTTCTGTCCAATCAGATTTCAGCCGTCACATCGTGTGTTGCCGGGGCCAAAGGAATCTTCTATAAGCCTTCAGAAATCAGTATTGTGGCACCTATAGTACATGCTGCTCAAAGCTGTTGCTTAAACCAATCAGATTAGAGTTAGTGACACCGGGGCCCTCTAGCAGGCCTTCATGTCCTTCGATTGGACGGTCAGAGAGCACCACTAGTCAGAGCTCACAACCCTCTCAATTATATGTATGTGGATTTAATAGTTTTTATTCCACATACGACTGACAGAGAAACTGATTTAAACTTAAAAAAAGCTGGACATCGTGAAAAATGTCTTGGTAATTTATTCAACAGGACGCCATTTTGTTTCTTGATTACACAGAAAGTTTTCCAGAATGTTTCACAAAACATCTATGGACCTTTGAAATAGGATTATAACCTCGAATGTTGTAGATGAGGCTGAGGAACTGTACAGGTTCAGGATTCGAATAAAGTTGAGCTTTTTGGTAAATAAAAAAATGACTAGAAAATCAGGAATTGTTTTATTTTTTAACTACTTAACTGTACACTCTTAACCGTTTCATGAACTTCCATCACCTGATTGGTCAGAAAACATCAACGCCAGACACCACAGTTCCTTAACTAGCGAGACACTGAGATTATGGCTGATAACAGAAGCATTAGCATTAGCCCGTGGATGCCATTTATTTTGCGCTAAAGCTCGAGTTTGTCATGATTGAGGAGACGGAACGATATAAAAAAAACCCCTCATGCCAGAGCATTCGATGCAGTTTGGCTTTGATGAAAATGTCAAGCTATTCGTTCTTATCGAACATCGCTATCTGTTAAAGATCACGGCATTAAAGAGATCGTCGCGTGTGTAAACAGTTGGCAGGTAAGCAAAAATGTGACGCATTGACCGAAACATTCTGATGCGACTTTCAAAAAATGTCAGATTCTGACGAGAGGCTTAGTCATCGTCTGAAGAGCCAGACAAGTTGTCCAGACTGTGATTCCTCATAGTCCTGTAATAATGCTACGTTCTTATCATGAGAGGATCAGACTCACGTGAAGACTGATGGTTGTTAACAGCTTTAATATTTCTATTTACAAACACTCACCCTGACAGAGATGTAATACACATTATATGGACAAAAAGTTTGAGGACACTTGACCATAAGAACATCCCATTACACATTAAGTCTCCATTATACTGTTATAATGAGCTCCACTGATGTTTTACTAGATTTTGTGGAGATTCATTCAGCCACAAGGGTGTTAATAAAGTCAGGTACTGATGTAGTTCAGGTGAGGAGGTTCCTGGGGTCCAATCAGGGTTCACATTAATTCCAAAGGGGTTAAATATGGTTAAGTGATCTAGAACAGGATATCTTCCACTCCAGCCCATGTAAAGCAAAATCGTCATGGAGCTGGCTTTGTGCACAGGGGCATTGTCATGCTGAAAAAGGTTTGGGTCTCCTAAAATATATACAACCACATTCAAAGATGTGCTATACAATTGTGTGCTTCAGCCATATATGGCTGGAAAAGACAGGTGTACCAATACTTTTGTCTATATAGTGTATATTCCTGAACCCTTACAAATGGATTTAATTGCAAAGTGCTAAACAGTGTGTGTGTGTGTGTGTGTGTGTGTGTGTGTGTGTGTGTGTGTGTGTGTGTTAGCCTAAAAATGGTGCTAAAACATTTAGCACCTATTGATATATATGCAGTCATTTGTGCCATGACACCATTATACGAAGTGCACACATTAGCCAAAAAACATAATATAAAAAAAACCTCAACGATATACATGATTTTAAACATTCAACCAATATTTATTTTCATAAAATCCTCATTCATACATTTTTCATATCGATTAAAATATTAGCAATCTTTTTGGAATGAAAAACGAAAACAGAAAATCACCTTTTAAAAGAAATACTTATCATACGGCTCATTTCAGCTCCCTAGACTTATTATTGCACAATAAACATGCGAAATTAACAAATGCTAATTAAAATAATAATAAATAAAAAAAATAGTAATAAATCAAGGCCCATTGGGGCACAAGTCATGTTGCCCCTAGTGCCTTTCTACAAAGTGAACAATATAATGGAAAGAGTCGTTTCTATTCCAAGATATACTGTTAAGATTTAAAAATTCTGGAGTCTAGAATATTAATCCATATATTAGAAATGCGCGAGAACTACAGTGGCCTTGCTTCCCCGAACAGAGGCTGAGAAAAAAGGAAAGATTATGTTTGTTTTTCTCAAACTCTGAACAGTTTCCGAACAGGTCTCTGGTATTCTGCATGGTTTTTGCGATCATTTCCTGAACATATTTCAGATCTGGCAAACCTGGTTTACGGAGATGAGAAAAACACACATGGAAACAGGTTTTATACAAAACCAGTGCAAAATGTATTTTTCACCTTTGAACATTTTGCTGTTTAAAAGTGTGTCGTTATTAAAATCTCCAGCAACATGAACAAACTCTAAACTTCATGATGGACCTTTTAAAACCGTTACATAAAAACTTAGAGTTTATTAACACGTTTCTCTGTACCGTGTCCTTTTTTCCATTGGCTGAACTGTTTTAGGGTGTGGCCCTGGCAACATGGGAAAAAAGTGGGAGGAGTCTATTTTTGGAGGGAAAAACAACAATAGAAAACTATGAAGGTCCTGCTGAGTATTTTGTTATAAATTATAAGTGCTACAAAAAACGGTTTCTTTCATGCAGACTGAACAGGAGAGATGATTGAGAAGAAGATTTAGGATTCGGGTGAACTTCAGATTTTAAAGACCGGTGAGTTTTGTTGATTTATTTTATTGCTTGGTTTGGTGGAGATCTTTTTTTTGCGTGAAGAACATAAAATTCAGAAATAGAGCTTTTTTTCTTTGGATAATTGGTTTGGATTTTGGCGATGAGAAATGCAAGGGACTTTTGTCACAATTGTGCGTTTTAGATATTTTAGATGTTAGATGTAGCGCAATACAATTTGAATTGATAATATTCTGTTTAAATGAAAGATGCAATTCAGGTAAAGATTTGTCCATTTTACTTAGAATGAGACTCAAAGATCCGAGTCAGTAAAATTTATGTTTCTGAAAGTGACTCCTTGAAAAGCTGGTGACGTGTATGACGTGTTCGGTATCTACGTGATTATTCCAAGCTGAAACCGAAGCAGATCCTTCATCCTTTCATTCATTTTCTCCCGCTTATCCGTAATCCGGGTCGCGGGGGCAGCAGTCTAAGCAGGCCCCCGCCTTCGACTGCTGCCCAATCCTCAAAGCACCGCCCCTTACGGTCCCTCCTGCAGGTGGTGAGCCCACGGGAAGGCGGCCCCACGTCACTCTGACGTCACGGACCTTGATATTTCCCTCGTAAGGGACCCCCGGAGCATAGAGGGTTAAGGGCCTTGCTCAAGGGCCCAAGAGTGGCAGCCTGGCGATACCGAGGCTTGAACCCCTGACCTTCCGATCGACAACCCAGCGCCTTAACCGCTGGAGCCACCACTCCGAGCAGATCCATGGAAAGTAAAACAATCTGCTTGATTGTCAGGACGTCTTCAGTGCATCCAGCACCTATTCACACTCCATTAACAATCTTCATCTGCAGTCTTCATAACAATCTTCTGCAACCATTAACAATAAATCCTGATAAAATGATTGCAAAAAATTGCAGAAATTACTTTTTTTTATTGTGTTTTTCAGAGATAGATCTGAATCAGACTCGGAGAGGTTTCAGAATATTTGATGCCTTTTTTTTTTTATATTGGAAAAGAAGCAGAATTAATTATTTTTGCATTTTGAATGAAGGGAAAAACACTTTAATAAACGACAAAATAAATAAATAAAAATAAATACACTCACAACCTAGAAAACGTAGCAGATTGTAATTCAACATTTGAACGAAGTTTTGGATGTACAACTGTTAATATATCAATAAAGTTGCTAGTGGTTGTATTATATCTAATATGTTGTATTATAAGTTGTATTATATTTCACAATGATGGAGTTGATTTGAAGGTTTTGGATAAGAAAAGTAATAATTTACAAATAAAACAAACCAAAAACTACTTTTTAATATATTTAATTATAAATAATTTACAGAAAAAATTAAACTAAATATTAGATGAAGCTGTAAAGGTCTTACTCTAGATACTAGCGAGCTCATTAATCACTCAGTTTTTAATTTAGATCTTTCAATTTTTGATTCCTTGACAAGCAGAAGTGTGAAATTGTTAGACAAATCCAATTCACTCGCATTCTGTTCTTACTAGCCTTTTCTTTGTGTTTTTTTTTTTAATGGTTGATACAAATTTTTTTCTATGATGAAAAATTCTGACGTTCGTTACCTAACTTAAGCTACATAAATATTGCAATATCTGTTAATCCACCGCATGGTGGCGCTCTGTGGCTGCCTGATCTGTATATGTGCCTGATACACATAATCCTTCCAATGAATTATATCAAAATCGAATTTTTCAATTATTGATATTACATTTTTTTGTTTATTTTAAAAATCATGGTACCGCCTGATGTTCCAGGGACCTTCAAATTAAAGCTAATGAGAATCTGCCTGGTTTACGCTCTATATATATATATAAGGATATCCTTTAATAGATGAAATCAAGTACATTCAGAAAGAGAGAGAGAGAGAGAGAGAGAGAGAGAGAGAGAGAGAGAGTAAACGAAATGGCACAGTAAACCCTCATGGTTGCTTTGTTTCCTGATTAAACGCTTGCCTCGATGTCCTGTTTCAGCGGCGTAATTGATAGGCCGGTCAGGTTGTTTTCTGACATCAGAAGAGCATGTAGAAGTTGAAACATTACCCTCCCTTCTTAAACTTTGTAAAGAGAGTCAATAGGCAGGTCAAGTGTGTCAGGAAAAGCCGATGCCAGACAGAACTTTGGAAGCATTACAAGGCATAGTCCTTTAACTTGATTAATAGCAGCTCCTTTGCTTTCTTTCTTCTTTTTTTTTTTTAATTAATTTGTTTTGCTCTCTTGTGCCAAAGAGAAACATTTTCCGAGTAAAACAGTTCATCCACCATATATATATATATATATATATATATATATATATATATATATATATATATATATATATATATATATATATATATATGTATAAATATAATAGAATTTAGGATTTTAGATTTGTATTTGCGTTCAAGGAGGACGTTCATGGATCATTTTTTATGCCCCGTGCAAAAAGAAAAAAAACAAAAGAAAAAAAACAGCGAATCAATTTGTTCCTTTCGCTCTGCCTTGCCAAGATGAGAGAAAGAGAAAAAGGATTACAGAATCGGCCTGAGACCAATAAGGGGGAAAAATGTCTTGAATGGGCGAATCAGTTATTAAACATTATTGGGCCTCTCATCTCTTATTCAGGCCTGCAGTCATGGTTTGGCAGGAGAGAGCGCTGCCACCGCTGCATGATAGATTCGAGGACTAAACAGAGCCGACTCGAGTTTCAAGGTGAGGAGGCTTTTTATGAACTGGAGGATGGAATCGGGGCTAACTCTGCCGCGATCGCGGTTTCCATTAAAGCTAACACAGCAGCGTGGAAGCCTCATCCGTCATCGTGATGCGGAACAAGGGCCCTATGCGGGAAGACGTGCTCTTTTCCACGGCGCGGGATAACATCCGATAAATCGCCGTGTGTTTCCTATGATTTACTAGAATTCCCTCCTCAGTGCTTCTTCATTCATATCTGACTTGTTTGGTTCCATTCGTTCTGTTCCAGATCCGTCCCAGTTCTTTTCAGCTGCGTCGCTCGTATTTCTCAAACTATTTCTCGCTTTGTGCACTTTATATGAAATTCGTTTATGCAAATGACTCTTCTTTTCGTGTTTCTCTCGTCGCCTATCTCCAGTCCACACTTCATCAGGTTTCATGCAGAGAAACTCTATTAGCAGTCTGAAGAAGCACGGCTTCCATCCGAGCCCCGAGACGACGGCTGAAGCCTTCAGCTAGGTCACTCCTGTTTGTAAACGCGGGATGTTCCAGCTGTGCTGACCACAGAGGAGGCAAGCTACTAGCGTTTGGCCTTAGGGTTAATGTCCTTAATTATTGCAGGACTGAAACAGACCTTTTGTGAGAGAAAGAAAGAGCGAGAGCAAGAGAGAGAGAGATCTGGAGAATCAGTTTAATTACAAAAAGCTCCTCTGCCCTCTGTAGGAAACTGGATGCGTATTTGGTGTGAAAACTTTACTAACGCAGGAACCCGCTGCTGATTTTTGGTGAATAAAATATTTATTAGTTTAAAGACTACTATGTTAGAACATGTTTCTCAGTTGTTGGTCAGAGTTTCAGCTAGAAATCGATCAATTTATTGACACCGATAGCTGATTTCTGCTATTGCCAAAAATCCATACCAATAGTTTTTGTCTTCCGGTCCCCTGTCATTACGAGAGCGGCCTCTAGAGGTAAATCACTGACACCACGTGCTGTTTGTTTTCCCACGTGAGACTGCGCGCTGCACGGGGAGTGCTATATTATATTTGTAGTTTATTAAATGTAGAATTATATTTATTCATTAATAATATATTCATTTTATATGTTCAGTATTTATCCAGTATGCATTTTAAAAACATCTGGTTGTTTACTCGATTAACGTCTTTTGATTGGACAGTCGGAGTGCGCACTAGTCAGAGCTCGCAAACCGCATCTGTAGCAAACTGCACAATCTCAAATACATTGGTGTGGGTTTAACAGCTGTTATTTTTATAGAGGAGAAGAAACCGATTTTATCGCAGATACATTTACAAGATGGAGTTTTGAAAGAGAAGATGGACATCGTGAGGAAAAGTCAAACAAAACTATTCCAAAAAGTTTTTAAGCTTTTTTCATAAACCATTTACACTTTTGTGTGGTCTTTCCTGTAGAATTTGCACAAAACACACACAATTTGCCTTTTGCCATTCCCTGGAATCCCCAGGAAATCATGAAATAAATGCAGGAAAACCCCGTGGTGATGTGATGAGGTGAATATCGATGCTTCTGCTGGAGATGATGTATGTGGAGGTGCAGTTGTGGCTCCAGTGAAAGGATGCTCTTAATACAGACACATCCATCTGAGGACGATATCATCAGCTACCTCGCATCTTTCCACCGAGCCGACTTCACGTTTACACAGGAGCTCCATTCATCCTGCCCAAACTACAAACCGGATCAGATATGTACGGTGACCATTTCCTCCCTGTTTACCCACCACCTCCCCTCTCTCTCTCTCTCTCTCTCTCTCTCTCTCTCTCTCTCTCTCTCTCTCTCTCGGATTTACAACCTCCTTTCAGGTTTTTCTCAACCACATTACATGCCAGTCAGCTGTTTTATTTTCCCACCACCTCTCAATGACCTGCATACCCAGCACTCCCGGGCCCTCGGGTGACCCCGAACCAGTAGCCGTCCATATCCCAACTCTATACCAGGCCTTGGGCCTTTTTTAATTTATTATTATTATCTGAGAGATACATGCATTCTATAAAAGAGAGATTGAGAAAGATGAGAAAGAGCAAGACTATAGGGAGATGGCGAAGCGACGGAGAAAGAGGGAGGGATGCAATAAGCGAGAGAGCGATAGGGCGAGGGAGGAGAGACAGAGATAGAGGGAGGTATGATGGTGCAGATAAGGCAGCGGAGAAGAGAGATGGAGGTAATAAATCGGGCCGAGCGAAGGGAGTTGCACGGCTGTGCAAATGCAGAAACGTCAAGAAAACTGAGTGCGCAGTGAACGAAAGAGGCAGGTTTTTTATTTTATTTTTTTAAATGAGGGTTAAAATTGTGCCAGAGTTTAAGGTTGAGCGTAAGGAAATGCAAAGTGTGCAATGCTAATTAAACACATTTATATACACAAAATTCTTTGTGTGCTGTGAGAACCCATGTTCTCCGTTCTTGGAACCAGGAGGGAACACTTTTTCCCTAAATCTAGATTTAGAGTTTCAGGTATTACTGAAGCTGAACACCTTCACCTCTCATCCAGCTGATGTTATCAGCACTATAGATACACCATATAGACATAATGTTTGTGGACACCCGACCAGAAGTTTGGTGTGACCTTCTTTTTGAATATCCCATTCCACATTTAGTCTCAATTTACTGTTATAATGAGCTCTTCTCTTCTGGGAAGATGTTCCACTAGATTTCATGGAGATTTCTGCTCATTTAGCTACAAAGATGGGTGTAAGTAAAGTCAGGTAGTGATGTAGGTGAGAAGGTGAGGAGGCCTGGGGGTGCAGTCAGTCCCAAAAGTGTTCATTCATCCCAAAAGTGTTCAAATGGGTTGGAGCGCTATAGCAGGAGATCTCCCATCTCTTCCTACTTATGTAAAGCAGATCTTTATGGAGCTGGCAGAAAAAGGTTTGGTTCGCCTAGTTCATGTGAAGGCAAAATTCCATGCTACTGCATCCAAAGACGTCGTGCATCAAACGTTTGGGGGCTGGAAAATTCAGGTGTCCCAATACTTTTGTCTGTATAGTGTATGTCTGTTAGCTAACCGAAACCAAAGGCAGGTGAAAGTGCAGTAAGACTTAATACATTTTCCGTTATAATCTGCTTCATTTTGAGTTAATTTAGCCGTTTTTATTTAGCTAATGCTAAGTCGGATGGACTAGCACTGATTCAGCAGCGATCATTCATGCTATGCTAAATTCAGGTTATTTACCAGACGTTTTTCTTTTTTATTTCATTTATTAGCAAACTACCACTTTAATGTATATGAAACTAATGTTGTCTCTCTTTGTTTTTGCTAATAATTGACTAGCATTGATTTTAGCAGCTAGATTTCCTTGCTAATGCTAAGTATTATTTATTTCATTCAATTGTGATTATTTACATATTATATATAATATATACATAGCAGTGAAAATAAACTTGCAGAGAGTAAAGTAATGGTGTTGTTTTGCTTTAATAATTAATACATTTATCAGTTTTAGGTTTTTTTTATGTTGTTTTACTGCTTTTTACTTTTTATCCCCAGAGTAAATTTTCTGGCTTGGTACTTCCATTTTTAATTAATTTTAACACATTATCTAAGAACAGAACCTGTTGGAACGTGTGCGAACACACGCACACGTACGTGAGCGCACACACACACACACACACACACACACACACACACACACACACACACACACACACACACACACACACAGTTATTCTAGCAAGTATAAAAAGCTATAACGAACGGTTTGATGGATCTGCTTGTGTATTCTGTTCATCATCACTTTGAGCAATAAATCTCCATCACTGAGCTTAATATAATATAACCCACAGTGACATATAAACATATAAATCTACACAAGCAGATTCTCAGTGTTACAACAGTTTCATTCCATCCAGCCAATATAAAGAGAAACATCCATTAAATGGCGTGTCATAAGAAAACAACCCACACGTCTGCAACGCGATTAACCAGTTCAGCTTTTCACACTTTCATATTTACGCCATTTGCAGTTGCCCTCATCCAGAGGAACTTACAATTATCTCGTTCCTCTTAACATCTCAACCACTGAGCTGTCCTTCCCTACACACCTTACGATACCATCATAACGCTCACGAACACAGACTGGAAGAAGCTGAAATCATTTCACAGGTTTATACTTGACCTTTAAAACAGAATAAAAATAATAAAAAAAAGATTAAATTAGTTTTTTTGTATCATTTATATCTATATAATGTTTTCATTTTATTAATAGTAAACAGATTTTTTATTATTGTGAGATTTTTAAATAGCAAAAAAATATTCCATTTTAATTTGATAATCAAATTCGATAATCAAATTAATTTTTTTGGTTTTACTTGTTTTTTAATTATATATTCATTATAATTATAAATAAATAATCTTAATTATGATCACATTTTAATTATATACTTATTAACTTTTTTTAATGAAAATGTATTTTTTTCCCATTGTATTTATTGTTTATTTATTTATACGTCTTTAATGTATTGTAGACAATAAAGAAAAAAAAATCGTCTGGATTCGTCTGCTTGACCTAATTTGGTGTATTTATTTATTTACCACTTTTTATTTAAATAATACATATTAACTTTTTATATATATATATATATATAAGCCAAAGATTTTTTGTTACAATCTGTAATATAAAAACAAGGTATTTCATTGTCATTGTATTAATAATAAACAATATTTATTTATCTATTTATCGAAAAACATTTTTTTAAAGAGTTTAAAAAATAAATGTTCACAAACAAAAACAAAACTACTTTAACACCCAGTAATCCAAAAGCATTAATTCCAAGTTAAATCCGACTCGTGTGTTTTTTCTAGACCTAATTTCAGGAGGTTCTTGTTTCAGCTCGGGCTCTCAGGCCTCTCAGGTTGCTCACGGATCTTCTGATTTCTCAGCTTCACGAACGTTTGGTTGGCGAGCAGGAACATAAAAACGAGCATGTTTATGTTGATCACAGACGAGGACGGACATCGCTCA
This sequence comes from Silurus aristotelis, assembly GCF_946808225.1. Lineage (NCBI taxonomy): Eukaryota > Metazoa > Chordata > Actinopteri > Siluriformes > Siluridae > Silurus > Silurus aristotelis. The sequence goes on from NC_139589.1 coordinate 1,356,973, forward strand.
GGGAAACACTCCGGGGGTCAATGACATGCGACGCGATGAGACTCGGGGGAGATCGTTCAGTTGGAGACCATTTACCAAGCAAGAAACTCTTTCTGTAATGGAAAGAGTGACGTTGTGGCATTAAGTAAACAATTAACAATGGTTTCCATTAGCTATAGGACCAAATGGATGGACTGATGCTTCTCTCTTTTTACTGTAATGTTCTGTAGTTCCTCCTCACTGTATCTGTGGAAGCCTGCCATGAGAACCTCCTAAAAGTCCTTTCAAAGTGCTCGCTTGGCACGTGTGCGACGCTTATTGAGTAAGAGCTTCTTTTATGGCTCGTTGTTTCTTTTCCTTGAGCTGTAGGCTTCACTTCACACGCATGGTAGTAATTAAATCACTCGCAGGACACAACATCGAGCTTTGTTTCGAGCCAGCTGATCTCCAAACGCAAGTATAAACCTGTGAATCTGACATAAGTTCTCAAATACACCTTGTGCTTGTCAGGGAGACGACACTCAAAGCCTGTTCTTTTACCTGAAAATTACAGGCAGTACAGGAAGTGGTACTCGAAAGAAACCGATTTTTATTTTCAAAGAAATTCACCTGTGAATGCTGGAGTGAGCACAAGTGTGGAATTCCTCGGGAAGTGGTGAAGAGGTGGAGAGGAAGATTTTTAAAAGAGCAAAGCGCTGTGTGCACTGTTCATCGTTTGTGACTCAACTAAAGGTGGACTGGTCCATTTACAGAACTATTTGTAGGAACATGTGATACTGAACACCACACGAGCTGCAGTTTTGGAGATACAGTAGTTGTTGAACAGCTTCTGCACATTTTCACTGCTCATAGCCTGTTTATTTATTGGCTTTACATACTTATTTGTACAATACTGTGTTCCTGTAATATGCAGTGTTGGATGAAGTACACATCCTGTTAGGGCTGGGCGATAAATCGATTTTATCGATTAACTCGAATGTGTAGTTTACATCGATATGTTTTAATAAAAATCGTGTTTCTCTTTAATGTCTGCCGACGCTCCCCTCTGGGCTTCCATAGTTTCGAACGAACTCGTTTCCGTTAAGAAACGGAACAATCAGAGCGTTTGAATCACCACAATCAAACACTCATAAAACATTTTTTTGAGGTTTGCTCAATCTTTCAAATAATTCTTAGAGTCTCCCTGTCTGTTATATTCTTATTTTAAATTTCAACTCATTTTACTGTGGAGTTTTTAAGAAAACTGAAGGCAAAATCACTGCAAGCATCACTGCATTTTTAACCATGTTCCACCTTCAAACACTCATAAAACATTTTTCTTTATAGGTTTGCTCAATCTTTCAAAAACTTCTAATTTACAGTGTCCCTGTCTATCACTTGAAATTTATCGTTAAATTTCAACTCATTTTACTGTGGAGTTTTGGAGAGAAGTAAAGGCAAAATCACTCAAAACCTCAATTTTTCAATTTTCAATCATGTTCCACATTTAAACACTCATAAAACATTTTTCTTTGAAGGTTTGCTCATTTTTTATTATGTTACGTTCTATTTTCACAATTTACAACGGCTTGTTGTATCTGATTGCACTTTAACCCATTTAATAACGTAAAAACTTTTTTTTTTTTTTTTACATTTTCTTTGTCATATGCAGGTTGATTTTAAGCAGGTGGAAAAAAATCGATTTTAATCGCAAATCGGATTTTTTGTGAAAATAATAAATTCACCATAATAAATTCACCTCCCTCCCATTTCTGGTCTCGAGCGTCCGCATGCGTATGAATGGAAGTCTACGAACGTGACCAGAGACTCGGAGCACTATAGGAATACACCAAGACATAATCGACTTTAATTTGACATCCATAACATTCAATGATTATAAACTCAACTGCCAATGAGGAAATGAAAAAATTAAACCAGTTTCAACCAGTTTAGCTTTCAATCGCACATCTTTAAGTCACGGCGGTGACAAAACCACTGGAGTGAAGTGTCCCTGAAAATGTGCTGATTAAGAAATTGATTGAATATCTGCAGGGCAGGATTGACAGCTGCTGTAGAAGGACTCGACCAAGCCATGCATAATGAAGAAAATAAGGGGGAAAAAAAACCTTCGGCTAAGGCCATTATGTTGGAGAGATAATCATCTCGGAGTAAGATTGGGGAGCGAGTCGAGAGGAGGAGGAAATGCTGTCGGAGATGAAGATGATTTAAAAGGAAGGAAATGAAGGTATATAAAGGAAGGGAAGTCATAAACAGGAATATAATTTGTTGGACCTTTCTTGCATCTTTTTAGAGGTCAGTCTGTTTACGAGCTCGTAGCCTCTGGGATTTGCACGAGTCGCGTTTGGGAAGACAGCAGGAGGCCATCGCTCAGTAGCCAGAAAGAATTTCTCCAAAGAGTTCTCCAATTTCAAAGAAAAGAACCAGGAATCACAGACATCTACAATTACTGCATAAAGTATTAACTGCACTTGAAAGTGTGTTGGTTAGAACGTCCTTATGGATGTGTCAGGGTTGAAAAATCCTGTTTACTTGAGCAATAATCTAGAGGTTTCAAGTCTTAAATGTTTGCAAACATCTCAGCCTTGTGAGGGTTTCACCTGGGAAGTGTCTGAACATGAACCTGAATATTCCATTATCATGTACAAATGCTCAGGAGAAACGAACTTCACAGAGAATTTATTCTGGTACCATTTTCCTCACATCTGTATATATTTTTTTAAATATCCCTTCGCATTTATTTTGTTGCTGCAGAACTTTAATCTAGGTGTAGGTGTGAGGGTTACAGGATGTTCATGCATAATGTGGAGGAGAAGAACGACCTGAGGTGAAGCAGAGAGCATTAGAATTGTGTATAATTGTTGAGCCTCGTCTGCCCACGACCCTGTCGACGGTTCACCACTGTTCCCTCCTTGGAGCACTTTTGATAGATACTGACCACTGCAGACCAGGAACATCCCACAAGAGCTGCAGTTTTGGAGATGCTCTGACCCAGACGTCTAGACCTCACAATTTGTAAAATCCTTATGCTCGCACATTTTTCCTGCTTCTAACATCAACTTTAAGGACAAAATGTTCACTTGCTGCCTAATAAATAAATCCACCTACTAACAGGTGCCATGATGAAGAGATCATCAGTGTTCTTCACTTCACCACTCAATGTTCTAATGTTATACCTGATTTTAAAATCTTGAAATCTTGATCTCAGGTTAACACACGTGTTTTCCAAACGGCTTCGATATCTGCGCTAAACGTCTCTATCTAATAGTCATATTTCTGTTCCGATCCTTCGGAAACCTGAAGTTTTTTTTTATTATTTAAAATTTATTTTTATGTGGAAAACGTCTTCAGAAGCCATGACTCTCGGCTCCGCTGTTAAACGTACGCCGATAGCGTCCCGGTTCTGATAGCGACGCCACCGCGTGACTACTTGATGAATTTCACAGATGTAATGTATCGAAATCCTCAAACCGTCCATGATAATAAAAAAACCAAACAAACACACTCTAGAAACAGATACTCTGAACCGCCCAGGGGCGAGAAAGGTATGGACAGATAGAGAGAGGGAGGGATGGAAGGAGGGGGTTCATGATTCTTTTTCTTTAATAGATTCATATGATTTATAATAGAGCATAGCTTAAATTTTTTTCAAACTGACGCCATTTCCTCTCTCTCTCTCTCTCTCTCTCTCTCTCTCTCTCTCTCTCTCTCTCTCTCTCTCTCTTTTCCAGCTGTGTATGTTTCTTTTCTTTTTTTTCCCTGAGATTGCAACATCTGGGAAGGGTTTCTCACAGTAATCTCTCCGAGCTCAGGGGCCTGCTCTGCATCATAATAGCGCTCGGCCCCTTGCTTTCCTCTGGCGAAGCCCACCATTTAAACACACACACACACACACACACACACACACACACACACACACACACATTGCTCTGGTGCTTGAAATGAGGTAATGCTTACATGATGTGAGCGAGAAACGCAAATTGATCGGCTTTCTTGCAAAAGAGTTAGGCCAGGATTACAAAATAGTCATGGACAAAAAGCAGATAAAGCAACACACACACACACACACACACACACACACACACACACACACCTTTTCTCTCCCAGAACAAGATGTTTACTCTGACTTAATTTCTATTCCCTATTTATGTGGATACATCTGATTTTACAGATTCTCCTCACTGTTACCGCTCTCCAGAGAGAAGAGCTCGAGATCAGACTTCCTGAAAGTTTCAGACTAGATCTTCTTCACCATCTCGAGCTTGGGCACACGTGACCCAGGGTTTTAGTGATGACATCCTGGTTTTCTCCCTTGCATAACCATGAACGCAAGCTCGTAGCGTCACACGTGAGGAGAACAGAGGTTAGGAGGATCTCTCACGTGTTCTCTGGGAAGAACCTGTTAACCTGAAGGCCACTTCCTGAGAATGCCTCAGAATCTCACAAGGCAATGATTTGAGGTTGCAAATTAAATCAAGTAATTAGCCTTGTCTTGTTTCTGTGTGTGTGTGTGTGTGTGTGTGTGTGTGTGTGTGTGTGGGTTATAGTGCAAAAGCTTGCAGATGTCGATTAATCTATTCTACAGTGTTGTCTGCTAGAACCTGATGCAGTAATGAGGTTTTTTTTACTACTGATCCTGCTGATCTATCAGGTCCCAAGAAATCAGAAACCTGGCATCCGGGGTAATTAGGACGATTAAGTGATTACGCAACAAGCACAAACTATGCAGTCACTTCAACCTCCACTTCAAGCATCTCATCAAATCGTACATCCACACCAGCGTTCACGAAACTGTACCTGATAGACGTTTTTCACGTGCGCTCCTCCAGAATATATCCCAAGCCCTATTGGTGGAGTCTTTGACATGCTCGCTGAAGGACCTCCGCAGTGGAGTTTTCACCATGTGAGCCATATCCGTGTGCCGTCCTGTGGACAATGCTCGATGCTCCTCAGGTTCCTCACTCCATCTGCCCTAAGACACGGGAGCGAGTTTGGTCTGAACAAAGTGAGAGGAGGAAAAGTTTGTCCGCTTCCAAGTTGATGCAAAAAGTCTGCATGTAATTTAGTGCACGCTCTCGTCCAAGCGTTGGGAGAGTGTGTGAGAGAGTGTGTGAGATAGAAGGAGGGAGGGAGGAAAAGAAAGAAAAAAAGAGAGAAGAAATTTTCCCTCCACACTCAAACAAACCAGAGGTCAAAGCCGCCTGAAAAGGAAATGCGGGTCGAGCAGTAAAGCTTCAGAGCGGGACACTTCTCCATCTGTACAGGCGTAATTAAAACACACGCGCGTGCGCACACACACACACACACACACACACACACACACACACACACCCTCGTCTGTCTGCAGAACACTCAGACAAACATTAAGGTTGAAACAGTGACTTTGGGGAACTGGTTGAAAAACATCTCATTCCACATTTAGTCTTCATTTCCTCTTATAATAAAGCTCCACTCTTCTGAGTAGATGTTCCACTGGATCTTGTGGAGATTTGTGGTCATAAGGCTGTTAATAAAGTAAGGTACTAATAGTGTGTTCAACAGGAATGAGATCAGAGGTCTACAGCAGGATATCTTCCACCATATCCAAACCATGTAAAAAGCAGATCTTCATGGAGCTGGCTTGTGCACAGGAATATTGTCATGCTGGAGCAGGTTTGAGTTTCCTAGTTCAAAATTTCATGCTTCCGCATAAAAAAAGGTCGTATACAATCGTGTGCCTTCAGCTTTGCGTTAAAAGTTTGGGAAAGAGCCACATGGCTGGGAAAGTCAGGCGTCCCAATACTTTTTTGCATGAAATTTTCCACTTAAACTAGGTGATCCAAAATTGTTCCAGCATGAATTGTTCACGTAGCAAACTCTATAAAGATCTGCTTTCCATGGGTTGGAAGTGTGTGGAAGATCTCCAGCTATAGAGCTCCAACCCTGTTAAACACCTTCGAGATAATTGTAATGGCTGACTGCACCCCAGGCCTCCTCACCTTCTCACCTACATCACTACCTGAGTTTACTAACACACTTGTAGCTGAATGAATCTCCACAAAATCGAGTGAACCATCTTCCCAGAAGATTGGACGTTGTTGTACAAGTAAATTGGGACTAAATGTGGAATGGAATGTGCCAAAAAGTACATACCGATCTTATGGCCAGGTGTCCGCAAACTTTTGGCAATGTATGTCTGGAAAGGCCTGATGTCCCAATACTTTTAGCCGAACCCTGTATATAATTAATATTAATATATATATGTAGTTCTCAGAATTCTATTGTATTCTTTTAAAATAAATTATCTGTTCATTTCAAACCTCGGGTTGCAGCCCCGTATCCATCCTGCCATCATGAACTTGCCTCACACAAAGCTCTGAACGTTCCACGTTAGATAACGTTGAAGACAAACACGGAGCTCGTTGTGCCGGCGATTTCCACGCTCTGAGCCAATTTCCCATAATGTTAGTCAATTTCCCATCATTCCACCGCATGTTTTTCTTGTTACTCGATGTCCTAGATTTCTGGTGAAAATTTACAACTTGGTGCAGGTTGAAAAGTGGTTTTAGTTTTTCACTCTTTTTAACTTAAAAAAATAAAAATAAATCCAACAAGAATCCAGGTTCATTTGAATAAAAGTTCATTGTAAATACAGTAAAAACCCTTTTACTCTCGCTATCCTTTTAAACCGGAGATTCTCTACGTGTTGTTATTAAAAGGGGTGGAATTTGCTGCTACAGTGGAATTAAATATAGAGTTTGATTATAAAAATTATTATTGATGTGCTGTAGGTCCGCTATAGTGAAGACGCTGGTTGTGACCTTGTATTAAAAAAAAACCAAAAAAACAAAAACCTTAAGTGTCAGATTGTGTAAAGGTTAATGTGATGCGAATATCAAGTTGTGGTACGAAAGGATTTTGTCCTTGTGTGCAAAAGGCCACGGTCAAAAAGTGTAACAAATGGGCCCGATTGCAAAGTGTGTGTGTGTGTGTGTGTGTGTGTGTGTGTGTGTGTGTGTGTGTGTGTGTGTTTGATAGTTTTTCATCACTGTAGGGCATTGGAAAAGGTGTGTCCCTGTACACCACAACCCTATTGGTCCTGCTATACCACAACAACCAGTATAAGTGTGTGTGTCAAATAAATAATTTTTTTTTTTTTTAATCGAATCAAATTTTATTTGTCACATGCACATACATACAGAGTACGACATGCAGTGAAATGCTTTGTACGACTGTCCGGCATGAGGGAATGGGATGGGGAGAAGAAATAAAACAAAGAAAAAAGAAGGCAGATAAATAAAGAGAATAAACTATGTAAAATATAAAGTATATAAAGTGTGTTTGTGTGTATATATATATATATATATATATATATATATATATATATATATATATATATATATATATATATATATATATATATAAGGTATGCTTATATTAGCTCGTCTGCCAGAGAAGCGTCCACATTCACCATTCTAGAAGATGGTGTTCTCTAGTCCGTGTGTGTGTGTGTGTTTAATAGTTTTTTCATCACTGTAGGGCATTGGAAAAGGTGTGTCCCCGTACACCACAACCCTATTGGTCCTGCTATACCACAACAACCAGTATAAGTGTGTGTGTTTGTGTGTGCTGATATTTTCTGTCAATGTGTGCACAGTGTGTGCGATATTTTCTGTCTGCAATTTCTCAATATAGGAAATGGTCGTCATGTGTAATGCTAACAACAACCAGCGAGCGGTTTAGCAATGCAAAAATGTGTGTAAATAATTTACAATGAAGAAGCCCTTAAGGGACGAGTTTAAGTTTTACTACATAGAAACTGGTGATTTGTAAAACAGGATGTTGGCTATTTTGAGTTTTGCAGGTCAGATGAAGTCGGCGATTTTAGGTTTGATTAATTAGGAGAGGGTGGCCATTTTAAATTCAATCAAACCATTTGGATTTTTATTAATTGTGATATGTCGGCCATTTTGAGTTTTTTTTAACTGGGAGATTACAGCCATTGTGTTTTGTCCTATATAATGTAAAATAAATGTGATCATGTCTGATCCTTTCTACAGATGGTTATATACTGGAATAGGTTTTTTGTCCAATCTAAACTTGTGTTTAATAAACACTCTTAATGTCTTTTTTCTGACTCGATGATCATGAAACAACATAAAACACTTTTTTTTGTTCAAAATTAAAATAATATTTGCTGTGAAATAAATAATAGAAGCCGTTTCTTGTATTATTGTTATTTAGGGATTGATTTTTAAATGGATGTGTGCCTCTGAGCAATATAGATTCATGAAGCCCTGGAGTTCTTGCTCCGAGGAGACATTTCTCTCAAAAGATCCTGCTGTAGCTGTAGCTTGATGCGCATTTGATTAAGTTTGCATGAAAAATGAAACGTAAGATCGTTATATCTATGAATTCGTTGAAGCGTAACGTCACTTCATCTTTCTCAGATTGTTTTTTTTTTTTTTTTTTTTAAGAAAATTAATAAAAGAGAGAAACATGATGTTTACCACACCACTGACGGAGGAATGAATTTAAACACAGGATCAGTGAAATACAGATTGAAATAAAATCGCTTTGTGATCTGTACACGTATCAATACAACACATTTATAGACTAAAGAAGCGTTAATTAGTGTAGGAAATGAAACACCGTTATAATGTACATTTAAGGCATTTGGCAGACTGCGACTTATAATTCTCATTGATACAACTGAGCGGTTGTGGGTTAAGGGCCTTGCTCAAGGGCCCAGCGGTGGCACTTCTCACTTCTGATCAGATCTCCAACATCTTAACCACTAGCATTTCATGTTACTGCATATAAAGACGTCCTGTACAATTGTGTGCCTCCAACTTTTGTAGGAAAGAAGCACATCTGCCTGTAATAGCTATTTGGTGTCCCAATACTTTTGGCAATACACCCTTGTTTCTCATTATAGACAATATGGTTAAAGGTTTGTGGACACCTGACCATTAGATTGCTTGGTACTTTTTTTGAGCATATGTACATAATAATATATATGATAAATGCCACTCTTCTGGGTTAGATGTTACACGAGATTTTGTGGAGATTCACTCAGCCACAAGGGTGTCAGTAAAGTGAGGTAGTGATGTAGGTGAGAAGGTGAGGAAGCCTGGAGCGCGGTCAGCGTTCGCATTCATCCCAAAGGTGTTTAATAGGGTTGGAGCTGTAAAAGCAGGAGATCTTCCACATCATCCATCCAACTCATGGAAAGCGGATGTTCATGGAGATGTCTTTGTGCACAGGAGCACTGTCAAGCTGTTACAGGTTTGGCTTTCCTAGTTGAAAAGAAGGGTAAATGTAATTCCACCTCATGCTACGCCGTTTTACACAATTATATGCCTTTGATGTTTGTGGGAGAAAAAGACATATGGCTGTAAAAGTCCCAATACTTTTGGCCACGCAGTGTATTTTTAATGGTATGTAAATAGAATATACCAAGTGATGCCCATGTGAGCTTAGCATCATGGGACATTTAGTGAACAGGAGAAAGGTTGTTGTAATAAGTAATTTTCAGAAACACGTGACCCTGAGTGTCTGGGCCAGACGTACGCAGAAATAAAGCGTGGGAATGTGAGAATGTGTCACCGTGTGAACAGACTTTCCACTTTAATACGTCTCTACGCCCCTAAAGACTCACTTGTTTATCAACTTCTTCATCAGTGGTGTGTCTCTTACTGGCAAGAATTAATTTAGCTGATAATGGAGTCGTTCTCCTGAGGCTTCCTTCCATTTATGTGAAAAAAGTGGAATGAAGCATGATTACAGGCAGCGTCTGTTCTCTCTCTCTCTCTCTCTCTCTCTCTCTCTCTCTCTCTCTCTCTCTCTCTCTCTTTGTCATGCTAGTATGCATTTCCTGGGTTAATAATGACTTTTTCTTAGATTTATAACTCACTGTATTTGAGTGTGTGCATCTCAGCCGACCTTTTTACTAATAATGAAGCTGTTGGAGTTTTTCTTTCTATTCCCCTTTGAACATTTTCTTCTCCAGTTCGTCAAATCTATCTTGCGCCTCAAGCTATTTATCAAAATCGCCGTATTTACCGAGTAACACGCAAAACTCCTGCATGGAGATAAGTGAGATCATTAGGAAACGTGTACGATCGCTGTCTTACTCTGGATGGAACTGGAACTGGATGTTACTATGGTTACAGGTGTTTATAAACAGAACATTCAACTGACAAATGTACAATACCAGTGTGTTTAATGCTCTGAACTCACACCTGAAGCTCCAGCCAATCACAATCTACTATTCACACCTGAACCTCCAGCCAATCACAATCCACTATTCACACCTGAACCTCCAGCCAATCACAATCCACTATTCACACCTGAACCTCCAGCCAATCACAATCCACTATTCACACCTGAACCTCCAGCCAATCACAATCCACTATTCACACCTGAACCTCCAGCCAATCACAATCCACTATTTACGCCTGAACCTCCAGCCAATCACAATCCACTATTCACGCCTGAACCTCCAGCCAATCACAATCCACTATTCAGTTTGGTGGTGCTGGAATTCGAACTCATGACCTTCTGATCACCAATCCTTGACCATTTAAATATCACTTTCCCTAGAGCAGGCCCTTCTCCATCAACTGCTCATTGTAGAAATGAGTTCATTCTAGGTCATTCTGGATATCTGCATCTGCGAAATGTTGTAAATCTAAATAAAGTATACTAACTGGAAATTTATGTTGTGCAAAAAGAAAACAAATTTTCCCAGAACTTCTGCATTTTTAATAACTTGATACACTTGGCGATATCTCAGCACTGTTACGTTCCACTTGTTTTTATGAGAATGTTAGCAGGAACTGTTAATGTCTGAATTCTGAATGGTAGTTTAAACAATTTCAGTATTAACGCCTCACGTAACCCGACTCTGAATACGGTTCCTGGCCGTCAAGGTCGAGATCTTCCTTATAATTCTTACATTTCTGCGATTTACAAGATGGAAGTTGGAGGCAAATTAAATCAAGTGCATAATAAAATTACTCAGTGTTTCTCAGGCAAATTTGAAAACAGCGTATTGGGGATGTGCTACAAATAATTCAGGGTCTGTTTACACCAATTAGTTTCATTCCGCTAAAATGGAACACAACATACCAAGAGAAGAAGCAGAAGAAAAAGGGGAAGAAGTAAGAACTTGAAGTTCCCCATTTCCAAAGACAGATCTTTGGGATAGCAGCTGTATCGGGTAAGCGTGCTTGGTGGAAGAGTAAGTGCTGACTGCGGCAGATTTCTGGATGGTGAAAATCTTGATGATGCAGTGAAATGTGTTTATAGTGAGGAACTGTCTCCATTACAGCCGGGATGAAGCAATGTTATTTTGTTTTCAGAGTGAAAACATGATCTTGTGCCTGATGAAGATAAATGTAGATTGTGCAAATCTATAAATTTAGAATATTGTCTCATACACACTTCAGGCAAAAGTGTTGGGACACCTGACGTTTGCCACTACACCGTGGTTCTTACCGTACGTGCCACATAATTGTGTAGAACGTATTTGGATGCAAATGCATGAAACTAGGAGACTCAAACCAGTTCCAGCATGACCATGCACAATCCTGTGCACAAAGCCAGCTCCGTGAAGATCTGCTTTACATTGGTTTGAGTGGAAGATCTCCTGCTATAGAGTCTCCAAACCTCTTGGGATGAATGTGAACACTGACTGCACCCCAGGCCTCCTCACCTCACCTACATCAGTACCTGACTTTATTAACAGCCTTGTTGATGAATGAATCTCACACACATCTCCACAAAATCTATTGGAACATCTTCCCAGAAGAGTGGAGATTATTATAAGAGAATATGAAGACTTAATATTAAATAGTATGTTAAAAAGCACGCAATCTTCTATTCAGGGGTCCACAAACTTTTTTTCCCTGGCCAGGAGCTTAAATATTCATAAGTATTGTGCCACCATTTTTCCTGACCAGTCAGGTTCCTCGACTGATTTACCTTTGTAACATCTTCCAACCATCTAAAAAAACGATCTATTCGTTTTTTTGTTCACAGCACAAGACGCTTCAGAGTGCTACTACAATAGATGTGACCTTTTTTCTAAAAAAGTGGCCTTTTGTAGGAAATGTTTGATGATCACGACCTTAACAGAACTTTTCAGTGGCTCACCAGATCTTTAACATTTCATTGATATTTGTAATTGAGGTCAGTCTCATTGCTGGAGCAACTTGCTGTCACTTTTATTAATGACTTTTGGGATTTAACTGGGATATGATTTCATCCTTAGGTCTCCCCAGTATATCTTAGTACACTTTTGACTTAATGGAATTTGATCCTACATTCTGCTGATCATTCGTCACTTACAATCCAAACACTCTGACACACAATAGTAATTTTCCATTATATTTATATCTTTTTCAAATATGCATCTAGGCAGGTTTTAAAGACTTTCCCTTTTCCATTCTGCATTCAAACCTACTTTATTTGGAAGTAATTCAGCGAGACTTCTGGAACTTCAGAATGCACCGGAGTGCCACGTAGAAAGAATCAATACTTGAAGAGTCAGCCTTAAAGCCAGTGACAGCTTGAGTCAATTGTTTTGTTGTTAGGGTTTTTTTCTTCTGGCTTTCTTTTTCTGGTGACTCAGGGCATTCTTTCAGTCGCACTGACAAGCAGAAGAGGCCTCTGTGATTTTAACAAGTGAAAGTGTTTATGCCAAAGCAAAGAAATGAGATGCAGGTGAGACATGTCAATCCCCGTTGTCTTTGAAGAACCTGACATACTTCAGTAAAACGTTTGCAGGTACAGAAAAAGAGAAAGACAGAGAGACAGAGATTGATTTAGAACATTAACTCTTTTACTAAGCTAGTTTCTTTCTAATCGGATCACATCGTTTATACAGCTCCATGCAACTTCTGACCTACTGCTCATGTGGCTTTGAGGGAATGTCCATTATTACTAAAGTCAGATGAATCCTCAATTCAACCCTGCTATTAAATTTGCACGAGCTAGGTCACTCTTAGTGCTGGTCTCAAGCCCGGATAAATGTGGAGGGTTGTGTTATGAAGGGCATCCAGTGTAAAACATGTGCTAAATAAAACCTGCAGATCATGGACCTGAAATTCATACTGGATCGGTCGAGGCCCGGGTTACCAAAGACCACCACGGGTATCGTAAGCCAACAGGGTACTGGTGGAAATTGGGCTACTGTTGGCTGAAGGAGGAGAAGGAGAGGAGGAAGACGTCTACAGAGACAGCAGGGAAAGGAGAAGTGTAGGAGAGTGGAGGTTATAGTTGGTACTTTAAATGTTGGTACTATGACTGGCAAAGTGAGAGAGGGAGCTGATATGATGGAGAGGAGAAAGGTAGATATGTTGTGTGTTCAGGAGACCAAATGGTGGGAAGGGAGTAAGACCAGGAACATTGGAGTGGGTTCAAACTGTTCAATCATGGTGTGGATGGAAAGAGAAATGGTGTAGGGGTGATTCTGAAGGAAGAGTACAGTAAGAGTGTAGTGGAGGTGAAGAGAGTTTCTGATAGAGTGATGAAAGTGAAGCCGGAAGTTGAAGGGGTGATGATAAATGTCATCAGTGCTTATGCTCCACAAGTGGGTTGTGAGATGGAGGAGAAGGAAAAATTCTGGAGTGAGTTAGATGAAGTGGTAGAAGGTGTACCTAGGAATGAGGTGATGAGGAGGTTATGGGTAGGTGTGGCTTTAAGGAGAGGAATGTGGAAGGGGAGATGGTGGTAGATTTTGCTAAAAGGTTGGAAATGTCAGTGGTGAACACTTATTTTATGAAGAAGGAGGATCATAGGGTGACGTATAAGAGTGGAGGAAGGTGCACACAGGTGGTCTATGTTCTATGTAGAAGATGCAACCTGAAGGAGATTGGAGACTGTAAGGTGTTGGCAGGGGACAGTGCAGCGAAACAGCATCGGATAGATTTGGAGGTGAATAAGAGGAGGAGAGTGAGGACTGAAAGAAGAATAAGATGGTGGAAACTGAAGGAGGAAGACTGTAGTGTGAGGTTCAGGGAAAAGGTCAGACAGGAGCTCGTGGTGGTGAAGAGGTGCTGGATGATTGGGAAACTACTGCAGGAGTGATAAGGGAGACAGCTAGAAAGGTACTTGGTGTGACATCTAAAAATAGAAAGGAAGACAAAGAGACGTGGTGGTGGAATGAGGAAGTGCAGGACAGCAGAAGGAGAAAGAGTTTGGAGAAAACAACAAGATAACAAGGAGATGCAGCAGCAGTTGAAGAGTTATGTGGTGAAAGCCAAGGAAAAGGCATATGAAGATCTGTTGGAGAAGTTTTGACACTAAGGAAGAAGAAAAGGATTTGTAGCGATTGGCCAGGCAGAGGAACCGAGCTGGGAAGGATGTGCTGCAAGTTAGAGCAATAAAGGATAGAGATGAAAATGTGTTGACTAGTGAGGAGAGTGCGTGAGAGTGTGTGAGGAGAGTGTGTTGTGAAGATGGAGGGGTTATTTTGAGAAGCTGAAAACAGGAAGTGGATAGGATTAGTAAAGAGGAAGTGAGAGCAGCTATTAAGAGGATGAAGAGTGGAGTTAGACCAGATGAAGTCAAGTCAAGTCAAGTTTATTTGTATAGCGCTTTTCACAACAGACATTGTCTCAAAGCAGCTTTACAGAAAACAACAGTGAAGGTGAATGGTGTGCGTTTCCAGTAGAATGAAATACCAGTAGAATGTTTAAAAGATGATTTAAAAGAGAACATTGATTAATATAGATAGACATAGATGGAAGATGAGAAGATGCCTAAGGAATAGAGAACGAGTTTGCTGGTACTAGTTTTTAGCAATAACGGAGATGTGCAGACTTGCAGTAACTACAGGGGAATTAGGTTGATCAGTCACACTATGCAGTTATGGAAAAGAGTAGTGGAAGCCAGGCTGAGAGAAGAGGTGACCATTTGCTTTGAGTGTGCAGTAGGTACGAAAGACTGGTTAAAGGTGAAGGTTGGACTGCATCAAGGATCGGCTCTGAGCCCTTTCATGTTTGCAGTGGTGATGGACAGGTTGAAGAACAAGGTCAGACAGGAGTTTCCGTGGACTATGATGTTTGTGGATGATATTGTGATTTGTGGTGAGAGTAGGGAGCAGGTTGAGAAGAGCCTGGAGAGGTGGAGATATGCGCTGGAGAGAAAAGGAATGAATGTCAGTAGGAGTAAGACAGAGTATATGTGTGTGAATGAGAGGGAGGGCAGTGGAGGGGTGCGGTTGCAGGGAGAAGAGGTGGAGAAAGTGGAGGAGTTCAGGTACCTGGGGTCAACAGTGCAAAGTAATGGAGAGTGTGTTAGAGAAGTGAAGAAAAGAGTGCAGGCAGGGTGGAGTGGGTGGAGAAGAGTGATAGCAGGAGTGATTTGTGATAGAAGAGTATCTGTGAGAGTGAAAGGGAAAGTTTATAGGACTGTGGTGAGACCTGAGATGTTGTATGGTTTAGATACAGTGGCGTTGAGTAAAAGACAGGAGGTGGAGCTGGAGGTAGCAGAGATGAAGATGTTGAGATGTTCGTTGGTAGTGATGACGATGGACAGGATTAGAAATGAGTTTATTAGAGGGACAGCACATGTAGGAGGTTTTGGAGACAAGGTGAGGAGGAAAAGGAGGAAAGAGTGCAGGCAGGGTGGAGTGGGTGGAGAAGAGTGATAGCAGGAGTGATTTGTGATAGAAGAGTATCTGTGAGAGGAACAGCCTCAAGAAGAACAAGGAGACGAATCCTCTAAACAAATTACTTTTATTTGTGTGAGTGATTTTAACAATGGATATTAATAAATAATGAATATAATTAATTTAAATTGAAATATAAATGAATAATGAATGATTAATAAGAAGCTTTACAGGGATAAAGGTTATAACAAAATGTATGTTTGTTTCTTATAATTATAAGCTTATCCCAAATGAGCAAGTGGCGACTGTGGTGAAGGAAAAACTCCCAAGAAATGTTCTTATGATGAGCACAAGTAGTTTTGAGAATTTCAGTTCTGATCTGAGAAACGCTCCAAAACAAAAAACTAAATGTGCTGTTTCCAAAGAGCGCTGCAGGAGAGTTGGGGGTTCCTTTCTTGAGCCAATTTTAAATTAGTGAAGGAATCACTTTTTTTCCAGTTGATGCAAGATCATGAGGCTCTTTAGCATGGATATTTATTAATGTGTCCCATGTCTGCATTTTATTTAATGATTACAGTGATATCATCAGCATGGGCTGTTTATTTCATCACCACCACTTTCCTGGGCAAGTACGTTAAATGCTACAGTATATTGTAGAACTCTCTTCTTGGGGGCCATCAGCTGTTTTGGCTTTTGCAGTCCTGTATTTCTTTACTGACTGGAAAAGGTCTGAGGAGGCCTTGGCAGTCTGTAAACATCATGGTTAAACAGTTCCCGTATGCATGTGACAAATTCTGGGCTGTAGCCAAAAGCTATTGGCGGATCTTAACAAGACTTAATCCTGTTGATTTGGTTTTTCTTACAGTTTTTTTACGAATCATCCTTAATATTTGCAAACCAGTAAATGCATATTAAAACCATTTGTACGAACAGCACAATACAATGGCTTTCTTGCAAAAGCCTGTACTTTTCTCAAAATCGTTAGTTCATCTCTTAAAAGTAAGTACACCTCGTTGCCATCAGAATGACACGTCCTTTTGTTATTGTTTACAAACACGATCGTCAAAATGTTTAGTCGTGTTGTCAGTATGACGGCGGACGGTTTCAGTGTTTCCTGATATAAACTACAGTTTGGATCACAGTGACGGAAAATGCACGAGGCTGAATTTCTTCTGTTTGGCGTCTATGGATTTCAGGAGCACAAATACATTTATTTGTTGCATATTTGATTTATATTGACTGCAAAAGACCAGACAGGATTCACACTTTTACTGTACTGTATTAGTGTTCGTTCGTTTCTTGGTTGTTCATCTATTTTAGAAATTGTAATTCTGTCTGTTTGCTTCTATGGAAGCTCCGTGTACTAAGCAAATAAAGCTTAATTGACTTTATCCCGGTTTCCGACTCTTGATCTGTGCGTGACAAAAGCATTCGCAATTTGATCAAAGCAAGAAGAATCGTTTTTAGGGTGTGCACTAGTGACGACATGACGTGGAGGTTGAACAACAGTTTTAAGAATATAATTTCAGATCTGAGAAACGCTCCAAAGCAACTGAGATAAACTGTAATGCAGAGAAACAAATTCAATACTACAGTAAGATTTTAAAACAAATTCATTAAAGGTGCATTCCAGGTGGACTTCTCTGCACAGAGAACTTGTGAACACAACATTTTCAAGCAGTTAGGGCTTGAAGGGGATTTTATAATCCAGGGCTCCCAAAACAGTACTGAATCATGGAAATGTGCTAAAGGAAATAAATATGAATATATTGATTAATAAATATAATAATATAATAAATAAATCATAAATGTAAAATAGCGCAGTGCAGTGCGCCGTCTCGCATGTAAAAACAAACAGCACATGCAGTCAGTGAATCGCCTCTAGAGGCCGCTCTTGTAATGAGAGCTGACTGGAAGCCGGAAAAACTATCGGTATAGATTTTTGCAGATAGCTGATAGTTCCAGCAATCAACTACCTGTGCTTCGACCTTCAAAAAAAAACTAAGGGACATTTTAGTTTGAAAGCCAACCTTTTATTGTGAAAGAGTTATAAAATGAGTAAAACATATTTCACGTTTCTGGCATTATTCACAGGGCCGTTTCAAATGTTGGGGTGTGGGCTGTAGTTTGGGGATCCCTGATGAATCCACAGGCACTTGCTTTACAAATGTTCCAGATCTCTATTTAGGATCACTGATACTTTCCTGCAGTTATTTTGACAGGCCCAAGACTTCGAAGAAAAAAGAAAGCAAAGCTTTTTTAATTAAAGACGAGAGAGGAGAACTTTGTAAAACTTTTAGTCCGGTCACTCCATCAAGGCCTGGCGATTCTTGAGCCGAGGCAGGGAGTTCATTAAAGTACAGAAAGTTCTCCAGTCCTATCTTCATTTGATAGATGTGGCAGAACTTATAGAAGACGGTCCTTTGTTGCCTCGTCACTGTGTTCTGCTGGATAAGTTTTTTATTTTTAAGACAGTCGATGCAATGTGATGTAATGTCTTGTTCTCCGACATCTAGGAGTTTTTAAGTTGCCCTTTCTAACACACAAATCAAACCTTAACATCTCCAGTCTTCTGGTAGTAGTTTTTCCCCCTCAGGTAGTATCGTTTGTCTTCTCATGAACTCTGCGGAGCTTCTTACATCACTCTGATTCTTTAGTGTTCTGCTTTAAAACTATGTACTGCTGAGTTTTTTGGGTTTTAACCAATTTCCCACCATCAAGAGCAGATCTTCCTATAAACACAGAATAGAATTAACATGGAAATTGTTATAAAATAAACCGAAGTTAACATTGCTGTGGCTTGACCTCTGCTTCTGTTTTGCCTGTGTACATCATTAGCGATGAAGTAGGACCCAGGTGTTCGCTGTTACTATGGGTAAATCCTCCCTCCAGCAAACTAAGAAAAAATCAATAGTCATGTCACTATACGTAGATATCGTTATTGACTTCAGCATTTCTCCTGAGGGTAGACGATAGTCTTGTCGAATGCATGTCCGATTGAAATCCCTCACCTCCACAACTTACTTTCCTGTGAAAAGACCATTCTTGAAGCAGCAGTTTTGCAAAGAATCTCATGCAATTCTTGGATCTTTAGCGTTCAGACAAAAAAAACAACAATTAGTAATAAAAATTGCAAGTATAAATCAGTCTCTCTGCTACCTATGCTTGCCATCTTGAGCTGTCTAGACCAAAATAACCAGCACTTATTCTGCACTTATAGCATTGATTGGAAAATTTGAACTCCTCCAAGAGCCACCGAGTGTGATTTCTTTCTTTTTTTTTGTAGTCATCAGTATGAGTTTCATTTCGGCGGTATTTTACACAGCGGTATTCAATAATAAACGAATAAAGTTGGTCCTGCTTTGGTTTATTCACCAATCTCATCAATGCTAATGGTTTGCAATTTTCTTTTTTTTCATCTCCATATTAGGCATTGATTGAAATAAAATGAAAACGCTCCATTTTATTCAGATTGTTCAAGTGATCGGTGGAAGTTGTATTTCCTGAGCCACTTGGAACCTGAGACTCTTTTGCATTTCACAACTTTTTCATTTGTTGCTTTTAATACTTTCTTAGTGGTGGCACAAAAACCTTTTTTTATTAGGCTAATTTGTGTCAGGATAGAAACTCTCACACTGTGTGTGCTGCATATGTTTATTCTGAGTTTCCTTGATGTTTTGTGACCATATTTGATTCATTCATTTCCTGTCTCTCTTCCCATTTTGTATTGGTTGTTTTTCTTATATGTCATTTTCATGTACACCTGTTTTGGTTAAGTTCAGTGGTTAAAGCGCTGGGTTGCTGATTGAAGGTTTGGGGTTCAAGCCCTGGTATCGCTAAGCTGCCACTCTTGGGACCCTTGAGCAAGACCCTCAGCCCTCTCTCCTCCAGGGTTGCTGTATCATAGCTGACCCTGCGCTTTTTCATCACTGGGATATGTGAATAAATTATTTATTCGAATGTATAAAACACCTTTGTTTCTTTCACACCGACTTATGCCACTGGTGAGTTGTGTATATATTAGGGACAGTAAGATTAGCATCGGTGCATCGGCATAAAAGTTAATGATTAAAAAAAAGTGTGCATTTAATACAAGTTTGCACTTGTATCATGATGCATCGTTTTTAACATTTGTGTCGGTACTTTTATTATTTAAAATGTACCCAATAATCTGTGTCCGTAGATCGATTTCTCCTCGCTAAACTGTTTCTCGAGCGCGGTCACTCGGCGGCGCGGCTGCTATGTGAATATGACGCGCCGCAACACTACGGAGACCGAGGCGTGTCCTGAGAGTCACATAGAATACAGATTAACATGGCAGAGGTAGAGCTGTAACTTCCTCTAGACACAACAGGAGAAAAACTTCTGGTTTTATTTCATCTTTAATTTTTTGGCACAACAAACGCATGTCTGTGAAGGAGCCATGGGTAAGAAGTTAGAAGGTTCTTAAGTAAATTGATGATTTGCTGTTTGTCTGAACCAAAGAAATAAAAGTGAACTTTCTGCACCATGCTGAATTGCAGAGAATCATATTTTTTTTCATTGAATCGTACTGTTGAATCAAATTGGAATCGTATCGCATTGTATCGGAAGCTGCTTTATAGGAATCTTTAATTTATCGTATTGTTGACTGTGCATCGAGATGCGAATCCCATCGGCCCCAGTTATGGAGATGCATTGCTTCTGTTCTGTCCATGCCATGCCTCATTGTTTGTGTTTGCATTCCTGTTTTGTGATCTTGCCTCCAGTTTACATTCTTCACCTCTTTGTTCGTTTGCTGCCCAGCCGTCGTTTTAAGGTTGATCTTAGACTGTTACCACAACGTTGGTTATTCCGTGTTGTTTGTTATCATGTCCAATTCAGTGTGAATAAAACATTGAATCCATTCGGTCCTAAAAAAAACCTCACCAGGTCACATTGTGAGTTAAATCATAAAAACTTGTTTTCCAAGCGATGTTTTATTTCACAGTTCTGGCAGCCGTGTGGGAGCGTTTTTGATCAGACTCACTTATGCAATCACCCTGGTGCACGACTACTTTGTTTAATGGGATTGTTTGAGAAATTACAAATACAGAGTTAATTATTCATCATGCTCAGAAGACCACATTTAGGAAAGCTTGTTGACCAGCAAGATATCTTTTAGTCAAGTCAAGTTTATTTCGATTGCGCTTTTCACAACAGACAAAGCAGCTTTACACAATTTAACAGATAAAGTGAACGATGTGTATTTTATGAGCAGCCATGGAGACTGTGGCAAGGGAAAAAAACTCCCTTAGATGTTATGAGGAAGAAGCCTTGAGAGGAACCAGACTTAAAAGGGGAACCTCATCCTCATTTGGGTGACATCAAGAGTGTGATTATAGTCTTTAAACACTACAGAACACTGGAGAGAGAGAACTAACATGAGTGTGTGATTATGAGTGATGTTCTTTCTACAGTCTTATACAGTCATTTGTGGTTCTAAAACTAGGAGCAATTGAGCAACTCATAAAATAACAACATTTGCAATTATTATAGATCCAACACCAGCTTCTCTATGCCAGAGCCTTTAAACACTCCAATGTCCAAACTTCACATGAAGTGGGTTTCAAATGGCGGGGGTTACGTTCTAAGACCCCTCGCGAGTAACAAAAAATCGTGAGGTTTTGACTCTCTAATTTTGATGGTTCCTTTTTCAAAGGGAATTGTACATGTCCTATGAACTCAACAAAAATTGTGAATTACACAACTACTTTAAATGAATAATGCAATAATAAAATATTTGTTTAGTACAAACTCGAAATGTGAATCCGAACTTTCGAGCCACTTGCGGTTTCTCGCGAACCATCAGATGTTTCTCGAGTTACTCTTAGTCCGGTTTCAAACGAAAAGTCACGAACTGTCGAGGTCGTGAGTATCGAGGTTCCACTGTATTTTTATATATATACACTGTAGCTGTGTTTATGCGAGACAATATATTCGAGGCAGGACACGTTTGCTTAGAAATTGGTTTTATTTGATGTTGTTGTATGCCGATGTTGTTTTTTTTTTTTTTTTTTTTTTTTTTTTTTTACAGGTTTTAAGTTGACATCAAATAAATTGTATGCCCCTGGGAATGATATTATATACAGTATATTGAACAAATCAAATAGTAAAGGAAAAAAAGGGCTACAAAGCAGAAATTCTTACCATCAGCACTCCTCTTCATTGCTTCCCACAATAGAGAAAGAGAGATAGAGGGAGAGGGAGATCAACAATCCAGTTGTTTATTTCTTGACAATCTTGTTTGCGGTTCTGTACTTGCTCCAGGATCCAGCTTGTTCTGTACAAGTCGAGCATTTTATTTTTCAGAGCTCTTGTTAAATAATTATCTTACAAACCTTGACATCTGCTTTTGGAATACTTTTTATGAATCATCCATCACTAGGAACATGTCAGTAAAAACAAAAAACATTATATTAGCAGCTGTTTTGATATCTAGCTAGTTTTGACAGTAGCTGTTAGATATGATTCATGCTAGCTCGAGCTGTACTGATCAGGAATGCAAAAACCTTCACCATTTTATTGCTCTGATAAACCATTCCATCAATTCCATAAAGCTTCATCAGCAAAAAGGCTTAGCTGTTTGTCGTATTGGCACCGGACAGCCACTAGGAGCACCACAAATTCCTTTCGGATCCATTTTTCCATAACTGGTGACTCTTTGCCAGTTCCAGTTCCAGCAAGTTCCTGGCATCTGCCATGTGTCACTTTTTGAAAGCCCAGATCTTCTGCTTTGCATCTTTCTCCCTCCTCCCCTTCATTTCACCTCACGTCCATGCAGGGAAAGTTCTCTCGCAAACTGCTCTGATCACGAGCTCATGCTGGGATACACATTTCTCCTGATGGCTGTTTGTCTTTGCCGGTTGCTCTTAATTGCACTTTAAAAAAACAACACCATCCCACACAATTTTGTTTGGACGCACTTAGAGCACCCTGATGGTGTAAACTTCATCCATTTGAATACCTGAACGCGGCTAGTCTAAACCGACAATCTATGTTGAGTCATTGTATTACATTTCGTCTGCGCTACAACCCTTTGCAGGAAACATCATCACCATCATTTGGCGTGCGGACAATCGTTCTCTGAACTGCAGTTCTTACTCACGGAATAAACGGAGCACATATTTGTCACACGAGGTGATATCAAAAAGTTTCAAGACTAATGGAGTAACTGGTGTTGTTCTGACCACATGCATTACCACGTCTGCGATTTCATCACGGTCAGCGAGTTAGAACAAAGAACAAACGGGAAATTCTGTGTGAAACTGGGCGAATGTTCCACAGAGGTGTTTAACGTGACACACGTCTGACATATGGCGACGCTGCGACGAATCGTTTGAGGTGTTTTGAGTGCCACGCGTGCTTCAAGAGCGGAAGAACATCACTGAAAGACGACGATGATGATGATCATTGGAGAACAATCCACATGATCTCACTTCCGCACTCACCATACTCGCCAGATTTGGCTCCTGCAGGCTTCACCCTCTTTTTAAAGATGGAGCTTCAAGGTCATCGCTTTGACACCGTTGTGGAGATCCGTAGAAGGTGTTTGACATGCTTTGAAAAGAATACTTCCAAAACACGTTCCAGAAGAACTCTGAGGGTCCTGTATTGCTGTGCAAGGGGACTATTTTAAAGGTGACAGTGTAGAAACGTAGCTAAATAAAGTTTCTTGTAAACAGAGCGAGTCTCCAAACTTTTTGTTATCACCTTGTACAGTATGTGAGACTGTAATCATGATTCGGACCCAGTGAAGCTCTGTGATATGGACTGCTGTTGTATTAACTGCCAGAACCGGGGGAATAAATGTACCTTAGTTGCCGTGGCCGATCCGTGTAGTTTGATAAAGGTCAATGGAACTCCGTATGAAGTAGCACCAGCTGCACGGAGGAGCCAAACAGTCTTTAAATAATTCAATCGTCTTCATGCGGCACAAAAGGTGTCCCTACTGCACGGCAACTTTTTGAAGTGAGCGAGGCTGCATTGTCAGCAAGGTCTGTAGGTCATCGGATCACACCTCTACCCAATACGTTACTCCGTGCTGCACCTTCGGGGGCTTGGTTTACACTCCAGGCTCGAGATCTGGCTACGATGATGTGGTTTGTGCTGCGACAAAATCTCATATCCTATAGATTACAGTCCAAACTCGCTTTGGTCTCAGGATGATGTGATAATCCTCAATTATGCTTGCGCAGCGTGTCCTGTGAACAGCGTTTTTTTTTGTTTTTTTTTGTGGTGCAGTACTACATCAATAATAACAGAGCCTCTGGTGCAAGTGGAAAGGCTTACACAATTGACTTATGCTACAGGCTTTACTATAGCTAGTGAATAATAATTATTATTATTTTAAAATAACAAAAAAAAAATCTAAAGCCATCCAGTGTAAGGTCTAGAAGTTTGTTTTGACCTGGGGAGGTGGTAATCAGTAGTTTGGACTTGGACTTCGGCTCTGAAGGTGTGAGTCCAAATCTCAGACACACCAAACCAACCATTAGTTGCTCAGGATAAGGGCATATGCCATATATCATGTCATATCAGTGCCATAAATGTAAACATTTGTTTAATTTTGTTCTATACAGCAGGTATGTTTCCTGAAAAAGCTAATAACCAGGGTTGCCAGGTTTTAATAAAATCCTGAATAAAAGTCCTGAGACAAAAATGAAGGCAGTGATAGAGAGAGAGAGAGAGAGAGAGAGAGAGAGAGAGAGAGAGAGAGAGAGAGAGAGAGAGAGAGAGAGAGAGAGAGAGAGAGAGAGACACTTTTTTTCTATTACTCTTTGCTTCGGAAACTGTGGTGTGCACTCATTTCTGCCACGTAATGTAGTCTTTTATCTTGATAATTCCTCTTTTTCAATCGCTGCAATATATTTTACAAAAGAAATGGTTCTGTACATCATAGATCTTCATGATCTCCAACATTGGTCATCAGCATAGAGTTTGTGAGTCACAATGTTAATCCAATTTAGCATCATTTACTGTCATATCTGCTAAAAGCTTCACTCTGTCTGCTTCGTATCAGTCAGGCAATGCTCAGACACACCAAAGCTGGATGCACACTGTGTACTTTTCGGTCGTCTGAGACAAATAAAAAAAAATAATAAAAGATTATTTTAGTCCGAGGCTAAAATCTGTAGTCTTTGATCGCTGGTTTGTTTACAAGCTGACAGCCGATTAATGGCTGTTACGCTGATAAAATTCTGGCAGAAGATTTCAGACTCTTTCTTGCAGTGATTTCTCCCACGACGCTCGTCAAACCGAGAACCAATAGGAGCACAGATCCGGGTCAAACCACCTCAGTGTAAATACAGAGTTGAACCCTAGAGCAAGAAGAGGAACTTATCGAGTTATGGAGGGAAAAGAAGTATTTGTTTAACGTTTGTGTTAAAACGTAAAACTCAGGACGAGTCTTTTTCTTTTTCTGTACGACGGTTTTTTGAAGTAATGAGTTCCTACGGTGTGGCATGGGGATCATATTTCTACCATCTGACAAGCAACAATCACCAAGAACATTTAGAGAGGAATAAATGATGAAGACACTCCAGACTCGAACTCACCACAACACACGTAGACTTATTTACACGTTTTCTTAAAGTAGTTTAAAAGAAGGTTTTGTGTTCATGATGATTGTAATAGAAATCAATCAGTGTTTGAGTCATTAATATGAGTCTATTAATAGATCAGTGTGCTGAGAGTCACATTCGAGTCTTTACACATAAACTGAGGTGATTAAATAAAGGATCTTGTGATTAAAATGATAATAGGAACATTATAGTTATAATAAATCACTACTTTGGATCCTTAAGTACATTTGTAGGCAAATACTTTGTACTTTAACTCAAGTGAAAGTTTAAAGAGACACTTTTAGTTTTACTGGAGTCACATTTTACCTACTGGATCTACTTTGTCAACTACATGCTTTGTATACATCATCCACCACTGCTCAAAAGTGATCATTTTTATTTCATTGTACAACCAATAACTAGAATACAAACTGGCAGTTCACGTTTCTTTATTTTACGCCAATTCTGCCCTGAATTTGAGACGACCACTAAATGTTTATCCTTTTTTTGGTTGTAAAGTCAGACAACCTGTTCCTTCATCCCACATCCAAACAAAAATAAAACAGAAAGAACAGAAAACTGTAATGCTTTAAATGAGAAATGAAGCATCCTAACTTAAAAAAGGACAAAATCATTGTGTGGAAACAGTAAAACAAAGGCAACGCTATGAATCCCAGATTAGGCAAAAATTTGGCAAGCTGTTTACATTTTCTTGAAAAAACACTTTCATTAAAAAAAATAAAAAAAACCTGTTTCAAAAACTCTGTTAAATTCTTATTCACATCACATGCCTGGGCCACATTTCCCATTTCGGAAACAACTTGGAGCCTATAGCACTTCTCTGTGATGTATCAGGTACCCAAGGGCATTTAGTATGAAAGAGGACATGATTCGAAGGAAGAAAAAAAAAAAAGGAGTGACTTTTTTGAAAGACATCACCTTTCCATGCACGTTTTTTAATGATGCAGACATGAAGGTATCTAAACTCCAAAAGTAGATACCGCCATATTTACATGCGTTTCTCTATGAATATAATAAGCAGCGTTTGCAGCTGGGACGTTGTTGGCAGAATGACCTTCTGGGTTTGTGCCTGCGTCTGCTAATTCAAACCTGCCAAATAAGCAGCGATATTACAAGACATTAAGTGTAAAATCAAATCAGTCAGTGTTTTAGTGACTGCTGGTCTACAGACGTGCAATTAGAGCAGCTTAGCGATGGTAATATATTATTTGTTGAGATTTGATTTACACATTACCCCCAGGAGTGGGGTTTTAATTCTGCCTCACTGGTGGAAATCACAACCCACTATTATCAAACCGGCATTTATTACAGAGTTCTCGTTGTTTTTAGCCTGTTTGTGGAACTGCTCTTGAATCCATTATTGAGAAGATTCATGCAGATCGTTAGCTAAAGTGTCATCAGTATAGTCGTCATCCTCCTCCGCAATTTCTCAGCAGCCCTCAAAACAGTCAATCATGCCAATCATAAGGATGCCCAGGAGTGGCAGCTTGGTATGGCTGGGATTTTACATCATGACTTTAGAATCCAAAGTCCAACGCCCAAACTATTAGGCTAACACTTTCCCAGTAGGGTTTTGGAATTCATTGCATGGCCTGCCAATACCTTCTTACCTGCAGTAATGGTGAGATCAGGGAACATAGAAGGCATCCATATTTGCTCCTTGTAGGCTCTTTACTTGGTTCTTGTATGTTCTCTGTTAACACTTGCCCTATTGGTGAGGTCATCATGTTGGTTTTTACATCACTTCTTTGCTCAGACACTCATGTTTTGCTGTGGATCTCCACATATCTGGCAGGTATCTTTCTGTGAATGCCAGCTGACAAAGACTACTACTGTAAACCCCTTGGAGATGCATCCTCATGTCAAGATCTGATCTCCATGAACAACTCTCAGATCTCACCATCTGTCACTACACACATTTATGGAAGCCATGTTCAAATATTCTTGATTAAGTTAATCTTATTCCTACAACTCAGCAATTATGGGGCTGCTTGCTTAGGCCTGGGAATGGCACCTTGGTGTGGCTGGGATTTAAACTCACCACCTTATGGATCTAAGCTACTACCTCACTCCAAACATCTACCACAGCTTGATTGGACCCAACAGCTTTTTTAGGGTACAAGGAGGCATCAAAACGCGTGTGTCCTGGTGCCTGGATGGTGGAATGAAATGATCTTTGCATGGATGTCCGGCCATCTTTAGAAGAAAACTTAGAATTATGTTTATCAAAAACCTTGTATTTTCCTTTCAGATTGTCCTCATTTCCAACATCTATCTTAGGCTGATGGTAGTCTTTGTCCCTGACCCAATAAACTACAATGAGGATGGATAAACGGAGCCGCTACATGCTGCGTATGTAAAAGTACACCTGATATTAGAATATTTCACTAAAGCCAATCTGTAATAATAGTGTCTCTGTATATAAATATATATATATATATTGTAAATGAAAACTGCATCCCTTTTGAAAGACGTTGCAGCAGATGGCGACATGAACAAGCAAATGGTTGGACTACTCAAGTGTTTGCTCTTGCACGAAAAACGAAAACAAGCTAATTAACGAAGCGCCGAGACCCCTCGAGACGGTTATTAAGCACAGCTTTAATGAGGAATACTTGGGGAAACTGCTTTAAATGTGCAATGCTGCAATCGTTCGTAAAATACAATGAGGTTCAGTGGATTCGCAGGGAAATGCCCCGGGCTTGGCCTGAGACCAGCTAAACACCGACTTCCAGACAGATACACTTTACGTCTTCATCCATATGCCCGTACTCCGAGTTTGTACCTCAGCTTCTTCTACTGAGAAATTCTATAAATCTATTAGTGTTGTAGAAAGAGCTTGGCCCTGGAGACCCCACCGAGAGGGTTTATTATGTTCTGTATTTCCATGGTGCCTGGCAGTTTGTAAATAAATGCCTCTGACACGCACTGAAAGGTTAACGTAACTACCACTTGTCACTACACGGTGAAGTGTAAATCAGGCAATTATAGCAGGATCTAAGCACATATTTCACCTTCACAGGTGGAGATGTTGAGCGTTCCTGTGTTATCGTTGTGCTGACAGCTGGTTATTAGTCAAACACCTCATGCTAATTGCAACCTGACAAATGTTGGGGGGGGGGGGGGGGGGGGGCGTGTTTATGACCAACAAAAGGATAGAATATTTTTAGTGTACAAGATGATGATGGAAATAAACCATACAACCAATGTGTGTATATAAGTAGGAATACGTTTGAACAAAAACGTCATACAAACAAGATTTGTTCATTTTTAGGCAAGCTACAAAACGCCTGACGTGCACTAGCAAATACGAATTGAATATCGTTAGCTAACAGTAGATAAGTATATCTTATGCTATGCTATTTGTGCTATGCGTCTTCTTATTTTATATATATAATTATTTATATAATAATAATCATTTCATATACAATAAAAAATTAAATTGCTTTCTGGTCCTGAAAGCAGCTTTTCTTTAAGCTGGCTGAAGATACAGTATATATAAGATATATGTATAAAATTCTAGCCGATGGGTCTATAAATACAAATAAATCTCATTCGGGTTTAAATAAGTTGAGATGGAATTGAAGTTGGAAGTAAAAGGTACTTGAACTTATCTTTAATCTTCATTTGCGTCGCTTTACGCTGAAATATCCGCTGCATTTAAGACCCGCAGTGAGTAGAGCGATATTGCTAGCCAGCAATTCCCAGGCAAGGATGTAACTTATGTAATGTTTTTTGTGCCAGATGGGGTTTGATGTAAGTTAATAAAAAATTCCACTAATAGCTTTATGACTCAGCAAGGATTCTGATTCTTATTTTTCAGACCTATTCAAACAAGACTTTCATCCACGGAAGTCTTGGGAATTTGGAGTTATGGTACTTGCTGAAGCATCAGTCACATGGCCTCATGTGGCTATAGTTGGATATGAAAATGATTTGATTGCAATTAGTGGATAAGAGGAATAAAAACATGTATGTTTTCGATCACTGTTCACGTTAAAGCGGCGGTTTGGAGTTTTTTGTAGCTACCCGACTGTCGTCAATTGTTGTATCATTTAAAAGATAATACAGAAAATTAAATATTCATGACTTGAATCTGGCTTGTTACTTTATATGAGGTTTTCATTTAAAATTTTTTTCCATTTCATTTCCATTTAAAGATGCAATCATGAAACAATACCAGTTTAATCAACAATCTCTGTGCAAGTTTATTGTTTGGAAAACTGCCTTATAGTCTGAATTATTTGTTTTTGCGTTCACATGGACCTCTTGCCGCTCATTATACTTTGTCCTGATCTCGGTCTGAAAAAATGCCCCCAACACAGCCAGATCATTCTCCTTAACAACAAGGGCGCCCTCTACAGGCCACATTGTTCCCATATTTACAAAATGCTCCGAGATACGACTATAAGCGGCGTACTGAGATGAGTTTTTGAGTGCAACTGGAACAATACACTAAAGGTAAAAATTTTAATCCTCTTTTTGCTTTAATCTAATCTGGAGCGAGTACTTACTGAATAGAATACATCTAATTTAAAATCATGTGCTTCCCACCTTGCTTCCGTAATCGCTTTATCTCCAAGAGTTCTGAATGTACTTATGAGCTCTAAAGTTGGTATTACACAAACAAATCTCTGAAGATATACATACATTGTAATGCGCCAGTTATGGCATTAAATTTCAGAAAATCTCTGCTGCTTTATACTGTATAAGGAATGAAACATGGCTGAGTGTCCCGTTATAAGAAGGCGGTAGCTCACTGGCTACGTTGTTGGGCTCAGACGTTCATAAGTTTAAATCCCATCACCACTAAGCTGCCACTGCTGGACCCTTGATCAAGGCCCTTTACCCCCAACTGCTCAGTTGTATGAATGACATAAATGTAAGTCGCTCTGGAATGATTATAAAGTACGCATGGGGCAGCGTGAATCCTGCCCCAATAAGCCCCGATTTAATCATTGTTTGTTGCAGGTTCTATTTACAATAAAGATTCTCAGAGTAGTATGGAGACGGATGATCTGCTGTAGCGACCCCTAATGGGAGCGGCCGAAGGAAGAAGAAGAAGAAGTAGATTTACAACAATGCTTCTATTAAGCTAATTCTGATCTAGGCATGGCAAGCAAATCAAAATTTATCCTCACATTTAATACTCTGAAATTCTCCAGAGATGTGTGAGGTCCTGTTATTGTTTACCCTGGAGTATCTATAAACAGTTGCTCCCTCTTTAGCATCTTACAAAGTTAATAAGACAAAAAACGAGGGTTTGTTTTGAATTTTTTTGGCAAATGAGCTGCTGCTAAAGAAGCATTAATCCAACAGTTCTAAAAAAAAAAGATCAACAATTTCTGACCAATCGGCTTTAGGAATTCAACACTCATCCAGAGAACCAGCTATTAAAACCCTGTCCTCATAAACCCACATCTGTGATGTAGATTTAGATGACTTTCACGTCATCTAATTTGTTCCTTTTGCTCGTGTCTTTACAAAAGTGCATGCAGTAAGGAACAGCCTAAACCTGTGCTTCCTGTTCATGTGGCAGATGTATAGGTGACACTGTAACACGCTTTGGCGGTCATTGTATAATGTTTTAAATTATAATTAATGTTTGGTGTAACAGAAAAAAGGCAACGGAAATGCTGAGAGAACGGAGTAGCAGCTGTTCGAACATTAACCGGGTTGCCAGGTTTTCAGCAAAATTTGCTTTCAAAGTAAAAACTCAAAATAAAGACTGGAAACTAGCAGGAAACACATTCTCGCACCGGTAAATAGTGGGAAATGTTTAAGTCAAGGACTACTGAGGGTTTCCGTCATGGTTCAGAGTGATCTTATGGTACATACTTGCACACAAAGTACACAGACATACTACACTACAATGCTGGACAATGTGGCCAATACAGAGAACAATAAAGTGATTACAGATTAACAAAGGTTCAGTTTGTTAGAAATGTAATAGAACAGGAAATAACATTACCCACGGGATAATTCATGCCTAGGTGTGCGTAATGCACGAGGCAGTGGTGCTACCATTTTGTCTCTAGGAAGGTGCAGCTCTACCTCTGCCATGTTAATCTGTATTCTATGTGACTCTCAGGACACGCTTCGGTCTTTGTATCGTTGTAACGTGTCATATTCACGTAGCAGCGAGAAACAGTTTAGCGACGAGAAATCGATCTACATATCAAATATTAGTCACAAATTATTGGTCACTTTAAATAAAAAAGTATAAAAGTATAGCAGATCTACTAATAATTCTATATGAATTTTTTTTTTTTTTATAGACGCAAATATGTCAAAAGAAAGATGCATCACTATACAAAATATTCAATACGACCCTAAATCGATGCATCAATTTTACCATCCCTAAAAGCTATATTTTTACTTGTTGCAGTTCCCATGTTCGACCACTAGGTACAAAAAA
Organism: Silurus aristotelis; assembly: GCF_946808225.1. NCBI lineage: Eukaryota > Metazoa > Chordata > Actinopteri > Siluriformes > Siluridae > Silurus > Silurus aristotelis. The sequence goes on from NC_139589.1 coordinate 1,388,567, forward strand.
TCTCTCTAAACCAATTTATGATTCAGAAGGAAAGAGCAAATCATCTTATATTTCCCAAATAACAACGTTTTAATTAACGATTTCTTCCTCCAAAAAGGTTGTTGGTATTTCAACTAAATAATAATATTATAATTATTATAATAATAATAGTTGTACTTGAGTGGTGACTGATGATCTGGTTGGAATTATTTAGAGCATAGAAGTGGTTACTTGTTTTATCAAACGAGGAAGAAGGAGAGGTTGATGGTATTTTTGGAAACTAAGCTGTAGTTAAGCAGCAGGACACCACTGTGATCTGAGGCACAGCAGCACACACAGGCTTTACCCGAGGACATTTACGGCCCTCCGTAGCTCCATTTAGAATCAAGATCCCTGAGTGTAACGAGATAATAGGGACTGAAACTCCTTTATTTATATAGGAATTATCCTGTCTGTATTGCAAACAGAAGACTGGCTTGAATATTGAAATCCATCCATTCAGCACGGCTTGCAAATAGGTTTAATTGAATCTGAATCTCAACCCCGGAAAAGGCAGGCGCTGGATGTGAACGAAGTCTGATCGGAATGCTGAAGTTCTTCCACAAATGAGATTTTCTGCTTAAATTAACACCAGAATGGTTTCTTCTGAACCGAATCTGATTAGCATGCATCGGCTTGGTGTTTTGTGCTCGAAAAACGATCAAAAAGTGAAAACGGCATTTATATTTATAACTAATAATTAAATATTTATATAATTAAAAAACCTTTATATCCCATTCATTTCATGCACAGTTGTAGCTTTAAATCTTACCCCTGCCCCTGAGCGTTGCCTACTGTTCAGCACAGTTGTAGCTCAAATTAAAAAGACTTTTAGAACAAAAGGGTTTCATTGTAAGCATGAGACTATTCTCCGTGCACATTAGGAACACACATGCTGATTAAAACGCGGGTACCGTTCAGACATCCTGTTTGTTTTTCTTCTTTTTTTTTTTTTGAAAAGCAAGCTCGGTGAACAACACAAGAAAAACTGTACATAAGAGTGCAGGTGTCCTTTATTCTGCAAAGAAAAACTCGCTATGTAGATTCCTGGGGCGCTTTGTGTAACTGAATATTTGGACTTTATGTAGAAATTGTATGATTCCATTTATTTCTTAAGTAGTATGGATGCATTATTTGTAAAAAGACATGAACAAGATGTTGAGATGTTCATTGGGAGTGATGATGATGATGGACAGGATTAGAAATGAGTTTATTAGAGGGACAGTGCATGTAGGACATTTTGGAGGGAGGTGTGATTGAGATGGTTTGGACATGTGTAGAGGAGGGACATGGGGTATATCAGTAGGAGAATGCTGAGGATGGAGACACCAGGAAGGAGGAAAAGAGGAAGACCAAGGAGGAGGTTTATGGATGTGGTGAGGGAAGACATGCAGGTAGATGGTTGGAAAGAGGCAGATGTAGAGGACAGGGGGGTATGGAGACGGATGATCTGCTGTGGCGCCCCCTAATGGGAGCAGCCAAAAGAAGATGAAGATTTGTAAAAGGCATGGACAGATAATAACACCTAATAGAAATATATACTTCAAACACTGGCCAGAATTTTGGTTTGATTAAAGGTGTAGACACGTGATCATAAATTTGGATTCCACATTTAGTCGCAGTTTCCTGTTATTACAACCTCCAGTCTTCTTAGAAGATGTTGCACTCGAATTTGGGAGATTTGTTGGGATTTATTGAGCTAGAAAAGTAAAGTCAGGTACTGATGTAGGTGAGAAGGTGAGAAGCCCTGGGGGGCAGTCAGCTTTCATATTCATGCCAAAGGTGTTCAATAGGGTTGAAGCTTAAGAGCAGAAGATCTTCCACATCTTCCAACCCATGGAAAGCAGATGTTCATTGAACTGGCTTTGTGGATTTGTTTGGGTCTCCTAGCTCATGTCACATCCAAAATGTACATTTACATTTAGGTTACGTCAGCAGACGCCCTCATCCAGAGTGACGCCAAAATTCTGTTCGGAGGAATTACAGACCACTTTTTTTTTATTCAGTTGTTCGGACATCTAGGGGAAGTTAATTCCACCACTCCATCAAGAAAAGTCAGGTGTACCAATAAAGTGCAGGTTGATGAAAAGACCAGAGCAACAACAACGCAACGATCCTTTAGCTTTAATCGTTACAAATGATTTAAATTCATGGTGGTTGAATCTTGTTGTTGTGAGATGTTCATACCAAGGGTCCAGGTTGTACGGTTCCTCACAGTGTGTGCAAACACAAACGCACAACCACACAAACACATGATGTCATTTTAAAATGACTTGTCATTGATAAAGAAATAAAAGCCACATCAGGATATTGAAAAACTGCCATTTAGCAAGTAATGGCTTCGTTCATGATCCCTGCGATGATCCAAGGAAGATAATTATTCCTTCCAATACACGTGTGGTGCAGGGAAAGTGGAAATTTTGGAAATAGGAATTGGCAACCCTGGAATATAGGAAATAGTTTGAAACCAGAGCGAGCTCGTTTTGAACCCCTGGCTGTTAGTTAGAATGGAGCAGTGAAGTGGTTTTATATATAAACTTACTTTCGGCTTCTCCCATTAGGGGGCGCCACAGCGGATCATCCGCATGTTTGATTTGGCAAGTTTTTACGCTGGATGCCCTTCCTAACGCAACCCTCCCCATTTATACGGGCTTGGGACCGGCACTAAGAGTGGCTGGGGTTGGTTCCCTGACCGGGAATCGAACCGGGGCCGCAGCGATGAAAGCGCATCCTAACCACTAGCCCACCAGATATATAAAAAGAAAAAAATCCATAGAGAAATAACATTTTATTTCAAATTAGCACCAAAATCCGGCACGATGCACACATCCGGCAAATAAAAGCGTCCGTGTGGAAACATGGCAAAAGTTCCATTTGGTGTCCTGATGATTTACGTGATTTAAACGGTCTTCATGCTCTGTTGGTTTCAGAGTGGACAGGTATGGAGAACGAAACGCTAATTATAAATGAATAAATGTGTACATGAATGAATGAATAAATACATTTTGGATGAAGAAAAAAGAACATGGGACAAACGGGTGCACCTGCATGTTTGCTGAGGCACCTCCCCCTCCTCGTCTAAAAAAAACAGGGGGAAATACAAGAATAAATACACTTCATGCACCTCCAATTATACAATTATGCTTTTATTTACTAACAAACTTGTTTATTTCCACATCTATTGAATAATGTATGTATTCTTCTATATATATCTACATGTATTTACTTAATTCTGCCTTTTTTGTGCATTTTTAAAACTCATTTCTCTATTTATTTTTTCACTTACAAAACGAATAAATAAATGTATTTATTTTTGGCTCAATATCGCTACAAATATTTACTCACTCAATAATAATTTATTATTTCTGCATTTATTTTTATACATTTATTATTTTAAAACGTTTAAACCGACACAAACGTGACCCAGAAGTGCTTATATTCCTTCTTTATACCAAAACATTATTATTATTATTTTGCTTCCAGCAACAAGATGAAAAAAACAGATGAATAGAAGCCTGAAACACATTCTGTATGTCTGCCGTTTTAATAACAGGATTTGTGAGTCGTCCCAATTTTCTCTCTTTTCTCAGCAATGCAGCAGTAACACACTGCTCCCTTCTTCTTCTCGTCCTTTTCCAAATTCAGCTCGGATTGCTGATGCTACCTGATACCTTATTTTAGCGCTTGTTTAGCTTTCCTGCATTCTCATAGATTGTGGATGAGTGTTCCTGCATTCCCCAATGTGGAGGTGGTGGATGGGTGTTCCTTTATTCCCTGGTGTGGAGATGTTGAATGGGTGTTCCTTTATTCCCTGATGTGGAGATGTTGGATGGGTGTTCCTTTATTCCCTGGTGTGGAGATGTTGGATGGGTGTTCCTTTATTCCCTGGTGTGGAGATGTTGGATGGGTGTTCCTTTATTCCCTGGTGTGGAGATGTTGGATGGGTGTTCCTTTATTCCCTGGTGTGGAGATGTTGGATGGGTGTTCCTTTATTCCCTGGTGTGGAGATGTTGGATGGGTGTTCCTTTATTCCCTGGTGTGGAGATGTTGGATGGGTGTTCCTTTATTCCCTGGTGTGGAGATGTTGGATGGGTGTTCCTTTATTCCCTGATGTGGAGATGTTGGATGGGTGTTCCTTTATTCCCTGATGTGGAGATGTTGGATGGGTGTTCCTTTATTCCCTGGTGTGGAGATGTTGGATGGGTGTTCCTTTATTCCCTGGTGTGGAGATGTTGGATGGGTGTTCCTTTATTCCCTGGTGTGGAGATGTTGAATGGGTGTTCCTTTATTCCCTGGTGTGGAGATGTTGAATGGGTGTTCCTTTATTCCCTGATGTGGAGATGTTGGATGGGTGTTCCTTTATTCCCTGGTGTGGAGATGTTGGATGGGTGTTCCTTTATTCCCTGGTGTGGAGATGTTGGATGGGTGTTCCTTTATTCCCTGGTGTGGAGATGTTGGATGGGTGTTCCTTTATTCCCTGGTGTGGAGATGTTGGATGGGTGTTCCTTTATTCCCTGGTGTGGAGATGTTGGATGGGTGTTCCTTTATTCCCTGGTGTGGAGATGTTGGATGGGTGTTCCTTTATTCCCTGATGTGGAGATGTTGGATGGGTGTTCCTTTATTCCCTGATGTGGAGATGTTGGATGGGTGTTCCTTTATTCCCTGATGTGGAGATGTTGGATGGGTGTTCCTTTATTCCCTGGTGTGGAGATGTTGGATGGGTGTTCCTTTATTCCCTGGTGTGGAGATGTTGGATGGGTGTTCCTTTATTCCCTGGTGTGGAGATGTTGGATGGGTGTTCCTTTATTCCCTGGTGTGGAGATGTTGGATGGGTGTTCCTTTATTCCCTGGTGTGGAGATGTTGGATGGGTGTTCCTTTATTCCCTGGTGTGGAGATGTTGGATGGGTGTTCCTTTATTCCCTGATGTGGAGATGTTGGATGGGTGTTCCTTTATTCCCTGATGTGGAGATGTTGGATGGGTGTTCCTTTATTCCCTGGTGTGGAGATGTTGGATGGGTGTTCCTTTATTCCCTGGTGTGGAGATGTTGGATGGGTGTTCCTTTATTCCCTGGTGTGGAGACGGTGGATGGGTGTTCCTTTATTCCCTGGTGTGGAGACGGTGGATGGGTGTTCCTTTATTCCCTGGTGTGGAGACGGTGGATGGGTGTTCCTTTATTCCCTGGTGTGGAGACGGTGGATGGGTGTTCCTTTATTCCCTGGTGTGGAGACGGTGGATGGGTGTTCCTTTATTCCCTGGTGTGGAGACGGTGGATGGGTGTTCCTTTATTCCCTGATGTGGAGACGGTGGATGGGTGTTCCTTTATTCCCTGGTGTGGAGACGGTGGATGGGTGTTCCTTTATTCCCTGGTGTGGAGACGTTGGATGGGTGTTCCTTTATTGCCTGGTGTGGAGATGTTGGATGGGTGTTCCTTTATTGCCTGGTGTGGAGATGTTGGATGGGTGTTCCTTTATTCCCTGGTGTGGAGATGTTGGATGGGTGTTCCTTTATTGCCTGGTGTGGAGATGTTGGATGGGTGTTCCTTTATTCCCTGGTGTGGAGACGGTGGATGGGTGTTCCAGTATTCTCCGATGTGGAGATGGTAATTTGTGTTTGAGGAAGTTTTTTTGTCACCTCAACAACACATTGATTCAAATAATAAAACAATCAAATATGGCCGTGGATAAAAGAGTGGAGCATTTTAAAAAGATGGATGGACCAAAGAACTGAACACACATTGGCGAATATTCATGATTGAAAGGGGGAATGAATGGGGAGAGTTAGAAGGTGCAGCAGAAGTTCTCTGAGCTGACATTCTCTCACATCACAGAGTCTTCTCACCACAGAGTAAACAAACTGCAAAAAAACGAAATCACGCATGCAACATCGTAAACCTATAATAACCTCCACTCTGTTGTATGGAGTATGTTGTGGAGATTCATTCAGCTACAAGGATGTTAGTAATGTCACGTAGTGATGAAGGTGAGAAGGTGTTCAACAGGGTTTTAAAGCTCTACAGCAGGAGATCTTCCACTCCAACCCATGGAAAGCAGATCTTCACGAAGCTGGCTTCGTGCACAGGGGCATCATCATGCTTGCACACGTTTGGGTCTCCTAGTTTATGTGAATCCTAATAACAATTTGGGAGAAGAATGATATATGGCTGGAAAAGTCTTGTGTACAATATTTTTGCTTTTTGGGAACTGATGTACCCAAAATGTAGTATTGTTATTATTACTCAAAGATCACCACATTCATGCCCTATATTTGTAAGAATGTCTCAGTTTCTCGAGCTGAACTTCTCATGAATTGATCAGAAGTCGTCCCGGAGTCTGAATGGAGAGAGAGAACGGAGCGAAGCGCCATTTAACATCGCAACATAAAACGGTTTTAGCAGAAACGTTGCATTAGCAGGAAGGATGATTCATGCACTTATTTATTTATGGTAATCCGAATGGCATGTGGGTCTCGTTTATCCCAAGCCGGAGCGATTCTGCGTGTTCTTCACAATCCAGGAACTCGGCAAGAACTTGCTGAAAGTGTTGACAGATGAAGTGTGTTTCCTTATCCAGTCTCTCCAGGCTGGTAATGTCTCTTTCGGGAAATGTGATGGAATTGCCCCAGGCGGTCCTGGGAGATATTTGCTTACACACACACACACACACACACACACACACACACACACACACACACACACACACACATATATATATATATATATATGCAAAGGTTTGTGGACACCTGACCACCATACAGTTACAATATTTAGTCCCTATTTAAGTTAAAAACCTCTACACTTCCTCTAGTTTATATTTTATAGTTTATACCCTTAATAGCCACTTTAATAGGAACATCTGTAACACCTGCTAATCATGCAGCAGAAGTGCATCAAATCCTGCCGGTTCCAGTACCGAATTTCGAAATTTGTGACTGTGACTTTTATTTTAGTCAGATATGTCGATTCAAATAACCCCTCTGTTCAACGGTGTTGAGTAGAAAAGCATCTCAAAACCTCGAGCATTAAGGTAGATGACATACAACAGTGCAAAACCACCTCAGGTTTCCTTCCTGCCAGAGTAGAACCTGCGAGTCTGAGGCTACAGAGAGGAATCGCCTTTTCTGACAGTAAAATTTAGGACACTTCAAAAATGACGGTTGTCATGACGATTTTTAAAATGCATTAATCATTTGGGGGTTTTTTTCTTTCATTTTCTGCCACCCACACCATTTAGTAATTGCAGTATCGCACATCTGGAACATGTGGCATGCTTTTCATTTATTTTCCCCTCAGTGTATAATTTAGTTGGTGAAAATTTTTGATTATATATATATATATATATATATATATATATATATATATATATATATATATATATATATATATATATATATATATGTATATATATATATATATATATATATATGTATATATAATTATATATATGTATATATTATGCAGTAATTATTATATCAATAATTAATATCCTGCGATCCTGTGATGCATGTGTAAAGATTTAAAACAATATAATTAAATTATATTATTGAAATAAAATACAGCAAAAATGTATTATTTAAATTTAATACATACATACAGTCAGTGTTGGACAGTAATGAAGTAAATGTAAAGTTACTGTAGTTGTCGTATATCTGTGCTATTTCAATTCAGGGAGACTTTTATTTGACTTTTTACTCGACTACATTTAGTGAAATCAGTCGTTCCTTTTTATTTACGAGGATAAAAACGTAACTGGTGAAACACGCAGCGAGTCACCAATCAGGATCGAGCGCACGCTCTGTTTTACACGTGTTCTGATCGGCGCTCGGTGCATCTACTGATCACCAACATACAGTTCAGCATCAGTTCAACATCAAGCAGAACATTTAGAGAGGAATAAATCATGAAGGAACTCCAGACTCGAACTCACCACCACACACGTGACCTCGTTTACACGTTTTTACTGAAGTAGTTTAAAAGGTTTTGTGTTCATGATCATTATAATAGATAAAAATCAGTTTTTGAGTCATTAATATGATTCTATTAATAGATCAGTGTGCTGAGAGTCACATTCGAGTCTTTACACATAAACTGAGGTGATTAAGTGAAGAGTCTTGTGATAAAAACAATAACAGGAACATTATGGTTATAATAAATCGGATAATTAAGTACAATTGAAGGCAAAAACTTTTGTACTTTTACTCAAGTGAAAGTTTTAAGAGACACTTTTACTTTACTGGAGTCACATTTTACTGAGTGGATCTACTTTAACTCAACTACATGATTTGTTTACTTCATCCAGCACTGCTCTAACTGCTGCTGAGTGCCTTTGCCAAGTATGATTGTTCTTTAGGCATTTTCACTGGAATGACTTAAAGTTGGTCTTATGTGTCTGTAATGCTCAAGTATGAACCGCTGTAATATTTACAACAGCCATTTTGACCTGAAAATTAGGATGATCCAGGATTATGAGAACCAGGTTCCTACAACTATTTAGTTGTAAGGGGAAGTCACACTTTAGCCCATAGAATCTGATTATTTTCTGTATTTTTAATACTGCATACAAATTTCTTGTATTTTCTGGTTGTATTTTACTAAAGAGAATGAATTGCGTATGCTCAGGTTACTGTTGTTGAGTCCAGAAAAAACAGTGTGCCGCAAGGTCACGTGTAATAATTACGTTTTTAAATAAATGAGAACTTTATTTGCATGGGAAAATAAAGAGACACCTGTTTTGCGTTTTGCATAATTCATGATCGTATTGACAAACGCTAAACAGGCAGGTCGAAGGGGTCGCGAACATCTTCACGACCGGACGGCGTTCTATCAAAGAAAACTGGTCGTTATTGGGAACGTTAATGGAGGAAGGTTGAAAAGGAAAAGTGAATTGATCAGGTGAACATCAGTGGTGCGGTGGACCGAAGTATAATGGCGTCAAGAATAACAAGCAGCGTTTTTGATGTTTTCTTGGAAATGTATCGAGGTCTAATTATTATCTAGAGAACATTTAGAGTAATACATGTAAATACTGTCATTAATATAATAATAATATATTATATGTGATTAAAATATGAAAGAAATCCCTTGATGGTGTGGGATAATTAACTCACCATTTATTATGCAGATTTTTCCTTGTCGTAATTTTACAGTTATTTACACAAAAAAAAATTTTCCTCATCGATTTCCGCCTATGTCATCTTAATCTCTGTGACAGCCATATGCGGTTCTGCCCCAGAAATGCTCCCACAAAGTTGTACCTTTATTAAACTACAGGAGGAGACCCAAACTTGTTCTAGCATGACAATAGACAATCCTGTGTTCCAGTTTCATGAAGATCTGCTTTATATGGTTTTAAATGGAAAATCTCCTGCTATAGACCTCAACCCTGAACACCTTTAGGATGAATCGTAATGCTGACTGCACCCCAAACAGCATCATAGGTTGGAGCCATCTAGCTCAGATGTTCATGGTGATATTAAACCTCTTCATGGAAGTCTTGAAGAAACCTCTGCCTGACTCAATGACTACTTCCCGCAGCCCTGACTGTCCCATACAATACGGATTAACCTGGCAGAGGTAGAGCTGTAACTTCCTCCAGACACAACAGGAAAAGAACGTCTGGGTTTATTTAATTTCAAAGGTCCATGTGTTAGAAGTCAGAAGATGATTTGTTGGTGTGGTGTCTGACTGAACCAAAGAAAAAAACGTGAACTATCTGCAATATATGGAATTGCAGAGCATGAGATTTTTCAATCGAATCAGGATCAGATCGTAATGGGGGGTGAATCGTATGTAACTTTTAACTTATCGTATTGTTGGCTGTGTGTGTGTGTGTGTGTGTGTGTGTGTGTGTGTGTGTGTGTGTGTGTGTGTGTGTGTACTACAGTATATATAACTAAATTGTATAATATTTAACTTTATTTTTGTTGCCACTTAAATAAATAAACAAATACATTTATTTTTATTGTAATCATGTGACCTGATTCACCTTTTCATCTCTTTTTTAATGGCACTTTTCCTTTTTTTTCTCAAACATGTTTTTATTGATACAGTTTCAGTTCATAAATACAAACTGTACACGGAAAGTATAATAAATTTTGTACAGATAGCGGACAGAATTCTTTCCCATTAATAATTAATAAATGCTCTCTACATTTTGCATAGAATGTGCCAGGATCCTTTTTGTCTGATTAAACATGAACGTCCAGAATAAAAACCAAACCAACATGTAGGAACAAAAAAAATCTAATAAATCAATCAATTTAAACAATTTGAGATGAGATTTCTCGAGGAAATCAGTCAAACCAGGTTTATTATTATTATTATTATTATTATTATTATTATTATTATTATTATTATTTTGCAAATGGGGCGTCAATGAAAAATCTGAAAGAATAAAACAATTTAAATGCATTAAGAAAAAAAAAAATCAAGAAAATCAAACAATAAATGCCACATTCTTATTACAATGAAATAACAAGCGATTTAATGATGTATGTATAAACTGTTTTTGATATATTTTAATACCGTAATTGAGTGGAAATCTTTCTAAAAGCTGTTTTTAAAGAACAGCAAACTTCAAAACAAGAAAGAAAAAAAACCTCAATGAATAAATGATAAGAACTGAATCACGCTTGCGTTCAACACCACTCCAAATCTTTCTACTCAAACACTTACTCTGTTTTAAATAAAAAAGAACGGCTTCTCGTTAGCCATGTTAGCGACGTCGTTAGCAAGAAATAAAATAAATAAAAAAGAGAATATCGTCCACACAGGATGAAAAGAGTGATGAAAAATGGGACCTGCCTGCTTCCAGTCGGGATTTGATCTCATGCAATGGGTTTTTTTAATTACTTAAGTAGTAAGAATGCAACCCGCACACTTACACAAACATACACACGCTTGCACAACAGTTTGACTTATAATTATTTTATAATTAATTACTCCAGAAAATAAAAAAAAAAACAATTGCTTTTAATCTCTTCTTGCACACGTTTTCTCCCAAAAGAATCCTGGATGTGTGTAAACTCCGCCTCCTGCATGACGATCGCTCGAGATCTTCCGCTCTAGTCTCCTAGTTATAAGAACACGTTTTTGACCTGTGTGTGTGTGTGTGAGTGTGTGTGAGTGTATGTAAGTGATCTTCGATTAAAATGCTAAATAGCTTGTACATAAACGCGTGGAAACACCAAATCTTTTATGGACGTTCCTTTTGTTTCTATGCAACAAACTCACTAAAAAGCAAAAAAAAGACAAGAGTTCAACACTGAATGAGTGGAAAAAAGTTCTTTGGAGTCCAAATGGGACATATTTTGTCTCTACCAGAAGAACTTGTGTAAGAAGGAGAACAGGAGAGAAGATGTGATCAGACTCCCTCACCCCCCACACTCACACATGGAGGTAGAAGTTTAATGGTTCGGGGTTGTTTTGGAGCAGGGAAGGTTCCGGAAAATGAAAGTGAACCAACGTTGCTCCCATTCCACACTTCATCATCATGCCGTTCCGTCTGGACTGTGGCTCATCGGAAGCGACTTCACCGTACAACAAGACGATGATCCGAAACGCACGTCTGAGTTCTGTAGGTGTTATTTAGAGAGCAGACAGACGTCTGGAGTGATGTCTATCATGGAACCACCTGCCCAGTCACTGCACCTCAATCCTACTGAACTGCTCTGAGATGATCTTCAACTAGTGAAGACCATCTTCAGCGAGTTTTACACGAGGCACAGCAAAGTATTTTGGAGAAATGAAGGGTCCAGATGCCGAGAGTGTAAAACTGTTCTTCACGCTGAGCGAGGTTTTTTCACTGAAAATAAAAAAGTGTAACATCTGAACATATTTTACATTTATTCGGTCGAAGGAAATGTTCATAGCGTTACAATCCCCAGTTTGTTGCACAGAAACCAAAGGAACATGTATGTGTCTCTCAAAAACCATGAATCACAGTGTTTATTTTTTGGGTTATATTAATTCTTATATTATGAAGAATTATAATTAATTACAACTATTCACAATATTTAAATCTTAAAAAATAATCTAAATTACTTTTCAGGATATGATCCCAGACTGCAGTGGTACATGAAACTGATTTATGACTGATTTATTTTCAGTAGCGCCTCAAAAAAGGTTTTTATTCGTGTACCGTACCGTGATGTGTCCCTGTAGTAATATTGTATATGATTAAGTCTGGAAAGCTGTTTATATTCAGCATCACTGTATACATAAGATTCCAGCCTTTTTCCTTTTTTTGCGGAGAATCTGTGCCCCCATGCTGCATCTGTGTGATTATTTTTAGCATTAAGCTAATCAGCTATATGCTAATGCTGAACCATTAAAATTTTGTCTGAGTTTTGACCAATCTAACTCTGATGCATGTTTGGGCAGCCATCTTTGTTGTGTTGTCACGTGACCGGTCTAACTCTGATGCGTGTTTGTGACGTGTTACTCATTAGAAGTTAAGAAGACGTTTTGGGCGGCCATCTTGTTTCGGGTATCAGTTGACGACTGACAAGATCCACAGTTTCTGACTCATTAAGGAAGAACTTTCTCCAGATGATCCTAGTCGAAAGTCAGGAATTTTAAGGTTTAAAAAGGGATGTTTAAATGTAGTAATATTTGCATATAGGCCCCTCCCACTAATTTGCATACGATTCATCGAACTGCAGGAGACCCGCATGAGCTTCATCATTTCTGATCCCAGTTAATCAGGGCCTTTTTTTAATGAAAGAAAGACAGAGTTCAGTAGTGTATTATTCCAGACACAGTAAGCAGACGCCTGACGATCACATGACACACGAGATGAACATTTTGAAGATCATGAACATTTTTAGCGGATCCTCAGAACGGAAAGCTGCACATCGTACGCAGTCAGAGCTTCGACAAACCGGCAACGAGATGGAGCTGGAGGAGATCGAAAAGGCGTTCAGACCCTTCGTTTACTTTATCAATTTATTTGCTTATTTATTTATGTAAATGTTTTTTTTTTTTTTTTTTCGTTTAGTTTTTGGTTCACCTCCCTGGTTTGTTTTTCGAAAAGTTCGCCATAAAAGAATTAAATCAAATCCATAAAACCTAGTTGTTAAACTGTTTTCTTTTTTTTTTGTAATCACAACACACACACACACACACACACACACACACACACACACACACACACACACACACACACACACACACACACACACACACACACACACACACACACACTTAATGAAGAACGCAAAGGCCAAATTCTGTCGTATTAATTTATAAATATTTAAATTAGCAATTATTATTAATTATTAATTGTTATTAATTATTATTTAAAAAATCATGCTAAACAAATGAGTGAATTAATAAAAATTGCAATTGGAAGAATTTAAGGACCAAATGTAATACATTTCTAAACAAATTATGTAATTTTAATCATTTTAATTAACTAATTAATAAAAAAAAATCCAATTAGGAGAATTTACAAAACAGGAAATTAAAATCAATTTAAAAAATTGGCATTAAAAAGAGAAATCTGATCGTGTACAGGAGAATTGATGATTAGTGGTTGGATTCAGTGACATTTGGATCCTTTGCGTTCTTTTTTGTACTTGAAAAAAAAAAAAATACAATTAAAATATTTTTAGGGGGAATAAAAAAATTAAAATCCAAAAGTGAAAATCCCGGTTTTTTTGAGGGGGGGGAAAGAAATGTAGGCAAAAGGTCAGTGAGATGTGCTTCTACTTTCCACGAGTGCATTGAGTTAAGGCACAGGCACTGTTCTGTTCTCCGCTTTGAACAGAGAGCTGCATCAGGTCAGTCCTGGTGCAAGCACAGTTTTCTTTTTTTTTTGTTCGGAGTGAGGGATCGTGGGATTGAGGGATTGACCGCCGCCTCCTTTCCAGGGTGTCCCTTTTTTCAGGTTGCAAAATCTCCTAAACGTTTTTTTTTTTTTTTCGCCGACTTGACAGTATTGCAGTTGGGAAAAGACAAGTAGCTAAAAACCACACCACAAAACGTTTTTCTTTTTTTCCACTTCACCGTTGTTACGTTGTGGCCGATACTGTACTTGGTGTGAAGAGAATGCGTTCGCGTGTCGCATCCGATTTTCCTGCCACGTTTTTTTTTTCGCCACCGGAGTAGAAACTCGATTGCCGTCGTTGTGGTGTTCAGAGGAACAGGTGTTGATGTTCCGGGGAGTAAAACGAACAAAGTGTGTGTGTGTGTGTGTGTGTGTGTGTGTGTAGATTTGTGTATGTATGTGTTTAAAAGAGTGTCTAGAGGCAGACGTTGTTGCTGATCTGGCAGGTGGACGCTGTTCCTGCTTCTGAGATGAAGAGCTTCCCATTAGGACAGACGCACACCTCAAACACAGTCTGTCTGGTGGCTGAGGGAGACGCTTTTCCCTCGGGCAGACGCAGGAGCCTGATCTTCTTAGCATCCAGAGTGATCTGTAAAAATAACATATAAATACATAAATATACAAACAAACACATCAATAAATGTCACTATTATATGAGGTGGTATCAAAAAGTCTGGAGACTGAAGGTTGTAACCGGTGTGGTTCTGACCCACGTGCGTTACCACGTCTGCAATTTCATCACGGACTGCGGGTTGAAATTCTGCATGAAACTGAACAAATCTGCCACAGAGACTTTGGAATGACATACGTGTGACATACAGTGACGCTCCGACAAGTCGTTTGAGGAGTTTCGAGCGGCAAGCGGGCTTCAACTGCTGAAGAACATCACTGGAAGATGACGAAAGATTAAGAACTTCAATGAGCTCAGCCCCCGAATATGTCGAAACCATTCAGCAACTCGTGCATGATGATCGTCAGAGAATCAGCCATTTGTGTGCATCAGCCACATGTGTGTTAGTAGTCAAGTCAAGTAGAGATGAAGGTGAGGAGACCTGGGATTCAGTCAGCATTCACATTCATCTTAAAGGTGTTTAGTAAGGATGAGATCAGCGCTCTATAGCAGATCTTCCTCTCCACACCATGTAAAGCAGATCTTCATGGAGCTGGCTTTGTGCACATTGATATGCTGGAACAGGTTTGGGTTTCCAAAATCAAGTGAATGCAAACTTTTGGCAATATAATGTGTGTATTTTAAATATACACTATATTTCCAAAAGTATTGGGACACCTGCTCTTTCCTGCTCTATGTGGTTCTTTTCCAAACTGTTACCACAAATCTGGTGGCACACAATTGTACAGTACGTCTGTAGATGGCGCTATAATAAAATGTTGCATTCACTTGATTTTGGAAACCCAAACCTGTTCCAGCATGGCGATGCCCCTGTGCACAAAGTGAGCTCCTTGAAGATCTGGTTTACATGCTTTGGAGAGAAAGATCTTCTGCTATAGAGCTCTGATCTCATCCTCACTGAACACCTTTGGGATGAATGTGAACGCTGACTGCACCCCAGGTCTCCTCACCTACATCAGTACCTGCCTTTACTAACACACTTGTGGCCCAAATATCCATAAGCTCGCTCCAAAATCTAGAGGAACATCTTCCCAGAAGAGTGGAGGGACTTAGAGGAGTAAATTGGGACTAAATGTGGAATGTGATGCTCAAAAATCACATACCGTAATTATGACCAGGTGTCCCAATGAAACTGATACTGTATTCGAATAAATCTATACACTCCCAAGAACAGCTTCTTGAGAAGATTTATTTTTTACAGACCTTTGAAAACCTTCTGGATTCTGCTCAAGACAAAAAGGGTAACCTTATCAGCACCGTGACTGCACCAGACCACAACAAAAACAAAAAAATTCCCCATTAGATATAACCGCCCTCTGTGGAACAGTCCGACTCGGCATGTCCGATCCGATGCGAGACCGTCTCAGTGACACGAGCACCTACACAAACCTCTCAGACCTTCCCAGCTGGACCATATTGCACTTTCTCTCTCTCTCTCTCTCTCTCTCTCTCTCTGTCTCTCTCTCTCTCTCTCTCTCTCTCTCTCTCTCACACACTCTCGTCAGACTCTAGAGAGCATTACGGCAGCCAGTGGAGGAACCTGTCAGGAAATAAAAAAAGGTAAAAGGAGTCATTACCGACAGCCTTGGGGAAACGTTTCCATCAAATGACCTGGAACATTCTTTAAGCAGTGGTCTTGGCTGATTCTCCAGACATCTGCTGTAGAGCAAAGCTTGAGTGAGAAAACGAGCTGGAGGCCTTTTTTTAAAAAAAAAAAAAGGGGAATAATTATTCCTAAACCTCAGAGGAACCGCTGAGAAACCGATGTATCTTTAGTGTAAGAGCTGCTGTAATGGAATATGTTGGTGCTGTAGCTGAGCCAACTGTGATAGAGAAGTTGCTATTGGAAACCGTGGGATTTATGGTACAGCATGAGCAAAAAAAAAACATTGTCCATGAGACCATTTAGTTCCTGATTTCGCTTATCCTACAGCAGCTGCATACAAATTTCATGTTACAGAGAAACCAGACCAATAAAAACTCCTCAATGACACTGGAGACTTCTTCCATAAACAGTTTTTTAACATCCCATTCCACATTTAGTCTCCAGTTCATCTTATAATGAGCTCCACTCTTCTGGGAAGATGTTCCACTAGATTTTGTGGGGATACATTTAGATGTTAGTAAAGTCCAGGTACTGATGTAGGTGAGAAGGTGAGGAGGTTATGGTTAGGATTCATTCTAAAGGTGGGTTTAATAATAGGGTTTATAGCAGAAGATCTTCCATATCTTCCAACCCGAAGATGAAGGCGAAGTGCAGACACTGCACAAAGCCAGCTCCTTGAACATCTGCTTTCCATGGATTGGACATGTGTAGAAGATCTCCTGCTATAGAGCTCCAACCCTGTTGAACACCTTTGGGATGAATGCAAATGCTGACTGCACCCCAGACCTCCTCAATTCCTCTTGGGGCTCCACATATGGGTGGAAAAGACAGGCGTCCCAAAACCCTTTAACTATACAGTGTATGTGACACATTCCTGGTTCATGGTCTCGGGGTCACCTGTGATGTACTGTAGGTGTTGCCGATGTTTCACAAAGCTTTCAGACCTATAATCTTCCTCACCCGCAGGATTTTGGAATTATTCATACATTTTGTGAACATATGGTGATAATGTTCAGATTTCTCGAGCTCCGCAATAAGAAGTGAGCTTCTTACAAGGTTATCGGTTCTCTCCAAATGTTGGGCCGTGGATTATCTGCCGTAATTGCCACTGATGTATGGCAGGCTGAATATTAAGCTCTGGGCGCAGCAGAAGAGGAGGGACCATATGGAGACTAGCGATGCACTCGTCTGGATGTGAACTCGTGGCAGATGGGGGTGTCAGGAATGCAAAGTGGATCAACACATCGCCGTGTTGACGCCGTGCATGCGTGTGTGTGTGTGTGTGT
The DNA here is from genome assembly GCF_946808225.1 of Silurus aristotelis. Lineage (NCBI taxonomy): Eukaryota > Metazoa > Chordata > Actinopteri > Siluriformes > Siluridae > Silurus > Silurus aristotelis. The sequence continues at coordinate 1,405,933 of NC_139589.1, forward strand.
GTGTGTGTGTGTGTGTGAATCGAGAATATTTACCTCTCCATCTTTGGACTCCAGGCGCAGGTCACTCCTGCAGGTGGCCTGGATGTCTCCAGCTTCGGCTTGAATCTGCACGCCTTTAGGAGCATCCATGTACAGGGAACGTGTAGGAGATTCCAAGCTGAGGATCAGACAGAGTCAAGAACATAAGTGAGCACATTCGAGTCGGGAAAACTGCATATTGCATCATAAATTAATATCTATATGTTTTTATCCTGAATGAGAGAGACAGTAATGACTGAATTCTTCTGCTTCGGCTTCTTCCATTAGGGGGCGCCAGAGCGGATCATCCATCTCCATACCCCCCTGTCCTCTACATCTGCCTCTTTCAAACCATCGACCTGCAAGCCTTTCCTCACCACATCCATAAACCTCCTCTTTGTTCTTCCTCTTTTCCTCCTTCCTGGTGGCTCCATCCTCAGCATTCTTCTACTGATATACCCCATGTCCCTCCTCTGCACATGTCCAAACCATCTCAATCTCACCTCCCTCACCTTGTCTCCAAAACGTCCTACATGCGCTGTCCCTCTAATAAACTCATTTCTAATTCTGTTCATCGTCATCCCTCCCAACGAACATCTCAACATCTTCAGCTCTGCTACCTCCTGCTCCACCTCCTGTCTTTTACTCAATGCCACTGTCTCTAAACCATACAACATCTCAGAGACAGTAAAGACTGTGGCAAAGGAGAAACGTCCTGAGACTTCATGAGCAAGAAACCTGATCCTAATTAACCTCGTCATCATCATTATTATTATTAACCGCAACCATAACATCCTCAGTCTTCTCTGAGAAATAGATGATGATGATGACGATGGTGATGATGATTAGACCCAATAGGTGCCACAACAGAGCAAATTTCTTTTTTTTTTTTTTTTATAAAAAAATAATTTTAAAATCTGAGTGTTCATTTTGACTTACATCAGGAAACAGCACTGAAATAAAAACACAGAAACGCTGAGTGCTCATGAAGTGCATCCATTTGTCTTAAACTCCAAAAAACTAAAATTAATCACGCCATGTACCGTCGCAAAATACAGTGGAGAGGGTGAGGAATGGTTTAGTGTACCGGGGTGGAGAGAGAGAGAGAGAGGGACAGACGCCTGAAGCCGGACAGATCCCAGGAGACGTCATTGCTAATGACATTTTTTTCCATGAATATATGCGATGTGAGAAGGAGAGATTTTGTAATTGCGCCTCAAACGATGCACGAGTTCAGACGCGAAGGAGCTTCAGAAGCTCGTAGGATTTATTTGGGAAGGCAATTAAGGTCAGAGTTATTTTATGTCGCTTTGTGAGGGGTTTTTGTGTTGTTGTTTTTTTCGGTGATGAACCTTCAGGGACACACACCGACTTCAAACATGACATTTCAAGTCAATTAAAACTGCTGCTTACATAATTGTGTTTTAAGGGAGGTTTATACCCAATCAGAAGGTCTACAATTATTCTTTGAACATTTGCAGTTTTTTTTCCCGAATATGTCACAGTTTCTATGGTAACAACACATTCGCTGTGACGTGTGATGCACGTGTGATGCACGTGTGCTTCGATTCTTGAAGTAATGATATCAAAATAATAAACATAATTAAATTAATATATAGTTACTGCTGACAATTTTCATGACATTTACTTAACGCACGATGCGATCTAATGTTTTCGGAGTGGACTTAAAGCACAAAGCTGGAAAAACACAGTTGTGTAGGACGTCTTTGGATGCAGCATGAAATCTTCCCTTCACTTGAACTAGGACACCAAACCAGTTCCAGCATGACAATGCACCTGTGCACAAAGCTCCATGAAGATCTGCTTTCCATGGGTTGGAGTGGAAGATCTCGTGCTATAAAGCTTTAAACCCTATTGGGATGAATGTAAGCACTGACTGCACCCTGGGCCTTCTCACCTTCTCACTTACATCACTACCTTTGCTGACTTAACTGACATCGTTGAAGCTAAATGAGTCTCCACAAAATCTAGTAGAACATCTTCCCAGAAGAGTGGAGATAATTATATGAGGAAACAGAGACTAAATGTTGAAAAGTATTCAGCCGACACCTTTAACCAGAGCAACTTTCAATTATCTCATTCATACAACTGAGCAGTGGTGCTGGGATTTGAACTGATGACCTTCTGATCAGAAGTCCTGTCTTCCCTCACCACATCCATCCTTTCTCACTTGTCTTCAAACCTGCTACCTGCCCATGTTTGCTAATAAACTAATTTCAAAATCTCAGCATCTTCAACTCTGCCACCTCCAGTGCCGCCTCGATTTTCTTTATTATACTGAGATATTCTGATATTCTGATACTCAGTAATAAATCTATTAATAGTGATACTACTACTTATTATTATTGCTACAAAATAGATCTGAAATGAACTCGTCTGGAGTTTCCTGATCCAAGACGGTGCAAGAAAGAAAACAAAGACTGGAAAAAAAACATCACAGTGTGTTTACACAGCAAACAGAGACGTCTTTACAAGCCAACAGACCCGAGGTGGCGTTTCTGTAGGATAACGAGCGAACGTGTGGACAAGATAACGAGCCGAGAATTAAATGATAAACTCTTGTTTGTGCTGGAACTTGATGAGAACATGACAATGCAGCAAATGAGCCATTCTTCTCAGCATTGCTTCAGATGAAACCGAGAGCGAGGCGTGAGGCTTGGACGAGCCAAAGCCTAAAAATAAAATCATAAAATAATACAATAATAACGTCAGTAAAACACCACTATCATCATCACCACCACCATCATTACCACCAACATCACCATCACTACCACCACCACCATCACCATCTCTACCTCCACCATCAACACCACCTACACCATTATCACCACCAACATCATCACAACCACCACCATTACCACCACCATCACCACCAACATCACCACCATCACCATCACTACTACCACCACCACCAACATCACCATCTCTACCTCCACCATCAACACCACCACCACCTACACCATTATCACCACCATCATCATCACCACCAACATCATTACCACCAACATCACCATCACTACCACCACCACCATCACCATCTCTACCTCCACCATTATCACCACCAACATCATCACAACCATCACCATTACCACCTCCATCACCACCAACATCACCACCATCACCATCACTACTACCACCACCACCAACATCACCATCTCTACCTCCACCATCAACACCACCACCACCTACACCATTATCACCACCATCATCACAACCATCACCCTTACCACCACCATCATGTTCACAACCAGCATCACCACTAACATTAACACCATTACCACCATTATCACCACCAACATCACCATCATTACATCCACAATCACCACCACCACCACCACCAACATCATCACAACCATCACCCTTACCACCACCATCACCATCATGTTCACAACCAGCATCACCACTAACATTAACACCATTACCACTTTATTATCACCACCAACATCACCACCATTACTACCACCACCGCCCACACCATTACGACCACCATCACCACCAACATCATCAAAACCACCTCCACCATCACCACCACCACTACCTACACCATTATCACCACCATCATCACCACCATCACCACCAGCATCATCAACATCATTACCACCACCACAAACACCACCACCATCAAAACCATTACCATCACCACCAACACCATTAACACCACCAGCACCATTACCACTACCATCATAACCATTATCACCATCACCATCAACATTATTACCACCACCACCACCTACACCATTACGATCACCATCATCACCATCATCACCACAATCACCAACACCATCACCAACACCACCGTTACCACCACTATTATTAATAAACAGAGCGCCTACAGATCTTTAATTTTATATAAAGGAAATAACTCCGAATTGGCAGAAATAAAGTCGGAATCAAGAGAAAAATTGCAAGATATAAAGTAGGAATTGTGAAAAACAGAGGCAGAAATGCAAGAAAAATTCCATAATAGAGAGAAAAAGTCAGTATTGTGAGAAATAAAGTCAAAAGTGTGAGAAATAATGTTGGATTAACGAGAAATAAAGACAAAATCACAGAAATAAAGTTGGAATTGCGAAAAAAAAAAAAAATATAGGACAATTTTTTCATGTGGCAGCAACGAGCTTCCATAAAGACGACCCGATTTGCGTTCCTAAATGAAAACGATAGAGCGCTTGAGAGAAAAAAGAGAGAGACCACCGTAGATGCTGTGTAAATTTATGTGCATTATTATGGGATGTGATTTTGTCCTTCACAACGCTTCGTGATGTTCGCTATCTGCGTCGCCTGAGAATCGAAATCGTCACTTCGCCACGTCTGTTTTTATTTTCTTGCCGTTATCTAGGCATTGGTGCCCCGGTGTTATCTGGAGAGCAGGAACGCCGTCGCGTTAGTAACGACGTGAGGAGGACTGGCTCAACAAACACCGAATTCCAAGGTGACAGACGACTTGTTTACTACGAGTCAAACGAGTAACGCGTCGTCTGCCACGTGTCGTCTGTAATGAAAGGACCCTGGGGTGAGTCTGACCTGCACCCGGCACACGGCGTTCACACAATTACTTTCATAAATACGGGCCGGATGGAGTTGCGTGAGACAGAGCCGGCCTATTTTCAAGTCGTATTGGAGCATCGACCCTGCCCCAAGGCCACCCGGGGCTGCTTCTACAACTCCCGCAGATCTGCAGCACTGCTTTTAATGATTACAAATCACCTTCTGCCTGCAGGCTGTGGGGAACAGAAAGAGAAAAAAAGGAGACAGACCTGGATCTTGAGCAGAAACAATAAGAGATGAGCGCTTTCCAACCATCTCGCATTTATTCTCAAACCCTCAAACCCTTTTCCTCATCCACCAAACCTCGGATATATTTCATCACAAGTCCTGATTTTCTTCTTTTCAAGCGTCTTCTCTTTGACATCTCTGTTTCTACACTGAACGTTAAGCTCTAGCAAAGCTGTCTTTTACTCAATGCCACTGTCTCTAAACCATACAACATCTCAGGTCTCACCACAGTCCTATACACTTTCCCTTTCACTCTCACAGATACTCTTCTATCACAAATCACTCCTGCTATCACTCTTCTCCACCCACTCCACCCTGCCTGCACTCTTTTCTTCACGTTGCACTGTTGACCCCAGGTACCTGAACTCAATGTGTGTATTTATGTACTAGTTATAAGATTCACTGATTCGCTTCATAAAAGTTAACGATGTGACGCATCGATTTCCAAACGTGTGCATCAGATACAAGTTCGCATTTGCATCATCTTGAACATATTTGCATCGGTTAAAAAAATATAATTATGAGCTATATTTAGAAAGTGACCAATTATTTGTAACCAATATTTGATATGCAGATCGATTTCTTGTTGCTAAACCGTTTCTCGAACGAGTTCTCTCAGCGCCGCCGCTGCTGCTTAAATATGATGCATCACAACACTACGGAGGCCGAGGCGTGTCCTGAGAGTCACATAGAATACAGATTAACATGGCAGAGGTAGAGCTGTAACTTCCTCCAGACACAACAGGAGAAGAACGTCTGGGTTTATTTCATCTTATTTTCGTTTCAAATGGAAAAAACATATTCATTGCTCCAAAAAAATTCCAGCACTTAAAGAATTTTGTTGTTCTGGACTGTGATTTTTGCTTTAATTTGTGAACTCGCTCCATTCTTTATTTCAGCTCCAATAAATAATATAATGCTTCCTAATAAAAACTTCTATTCAAATTCATAAAACACTCAGCACACTGTGTTCCATCCTCCTTTCATACCTTCATCCTGTCACAAAACAGCTTACTCTCTGTTTACTTCATAAAAATCTGAACATCGGAGATAAATGTGGCACACTGAACGGCCAAAATGTCCATCTGGTTTAAAAGAATTCATGGATTTTATGTACTCGAATATTAAACACTGTTTTTTTTTTTGCAGACTTTCTGCCGTCGTTGTGACTGTTGTCATTATCTGAGACTTAAACAGTCACTGTGAGAAAACTATGACCTTCTTTTCAAAAGTATTTGGTCAAAAGAATCCCGTATGCTAGACAGAATTGCAGGAGGCTTTGAAATAATTCTGTAGGCAGTGTTGATGTTTAATCGTTTTGGGACGTACATGAGGATGCGACTTGAGGCACATCGCAGGAACGCAAATTCCAAAAAGAAAAAAAACAAACACTTCCTGTTTCTTTGAATCAGCAAAACTGGGGGTAACATGAGATTATAAAATTGCTCATTTTTAATTGGTCAGGTCATGTGACTCAGATTTCTCATATATACGTTGCTTTAGGTGCTTATACTAAACCTTGGTGAATGATGGCTGCCAGGTTCGGTGATGACCGATCTGTAAATGAAAAGCTGGAAATTCGATGAGCGAGGTTATTTTCTGTGTGTCGCTGCAAAACTTGATGCCCCCATGGGCAATGTATTGCTTATTATAATTATTTCCCTGCAGTGTACGCTTTCTCCAGCATTTCAGCTACTTCCTGACTCGTGAGTTCTCCCTCATGCTCCAGTATTGGCAGTGCTCTTTCTCCTGTTTGTTTAGTTAATGAGAATCCCCTTTCAATTAGATTTTGATGAGCATCCGGACATCGATCAGGGGCGAAGAGCACCTGTCCAACAACAGGAGGTGCCAGCTACACGGACATCCATCTTCCTCTGTTCCTCTCTCTCTTTCTCCCCGGCTCTATCGTTACCCGACAGTACAGTATCACCACCTCCAATACGAAGTGCACAATAATGAAACATTCCTTATCTTTAATGTTATCAGGGAGTTCCTCGTTTTTGCTCCTGCTGGAGGCTCTTGTACTGCTCTCTCAGTCAGAACATTCCTTCTGCTGAACTTATTTGTGTCACAGATTTCACCGACTGTAATGAGCAAGGCCTAGCAATGCGATATAATCAATAAAAATAGTCCATATCCATGCCAAATGAATCTAAATAGCCACATAGAAAACTCCAAATATATGCAGATTGTGTGATTGTGATTGGCTGAAAGTTCAGGAGTGAGTTCCAAATAAATAGAAGATTTAACTGGAACGCTGACTGCACCCCAGGAACCTCCTTCTCACCTACATCAGTACCTGATTCACTAACACACTTGTGGCTGAATAAAATCTCACAAATCTACTCAAAATCTAGTGGAACATCTTATCGTTTACCATAAAAGCACAGAATCAGACGTAACATCGAGCCCTCAACCTCTCGAGTCGAATTGCTTCCCGATGCTTTTTATCGTATTATATAAACTCTCACTGTTCAAAGAGCCATAAAGCTCCTGTTTCATCTTGAACACACTCTGGTTGTTTGTCTGGGTTTGTCATTACAAATGGCAGCTCTTTCATTGAACAAATAAATAATGAATTCATTACATGAATAAGCATGTTCTCTTTTCATCTATCAGATGAGTAATGGTTTATTGAAACAGTCTGTAGTCTGCTTTTAGCCCTGTGTAAGCAATAGATTTGTGTGTGTGTGTGTGTGTGTGTGTGTGTGTGTGTGTGTGTGTGTGTGTGTGTGTGTGTGTGTGTGTAAAAGTGTGCACAACAAAATTGCTGTTTTTTTTTTTATTCATCTTGCATTCAATAATCATTAACCTCTGGCAAGACCACTGCAACTTCAGGATCCGAGATGTTCTCAACCGCTATTAAGGGGCTGCTTGGGAGATTTCAGCAAGGTGCTGATTTTTAACAAATTATCAAAAAAAAAATCTGATTTATATATGAGGCAAACATGTTTTTTTTCTAGCCAAGACCTGGAAATTGTGTTTTTAACTTTTAATCTCATCTAGGTTAGACTGGGAATGTGCTTTGGCCACTTTAAGAATTTCTCCTCCAGACCACTAGAGGGCACCCCTTGTTGTGGTCATCTTGGACGATTCCACTCCCTCCAGAAAACTACTGAAGCGTTACTATATTTTTCCAACTATATGTTGGAATCTGTTTCCTCTTAAGATTTCTTCCTCATACAATTCCAGGAGGTTTTCCCTCACCACTGTCACCACTGGCTCGCTCATGGATTTATCTTTAAGCGATTTTTAATGCTATTATGTATATTTATAATAGATTTATTTCTCTAAAGCTGCTTTGGGACAAAATCCATACAAATACAAATAACATTTACTTGAAACTAAACAAAAGTGTTTTGTTTATTTTCTAATTGAAACTAGCTATATTTATTTAAATTTCTATGCTAATACTAGGTTAGCCTAGCATTAATTCTAGTTGTTAATATAAATTGGCCAGGCAGGATGTTGAAAAATGTAGCACATGGTCAATATCGGTTATTTGAAGAATACAGTAATCCCCGCTTTACCGCGGTTCGAATCTGGCGCCCCGGTTTATCGCGGAATTGCATTTGCCACATCACTAATTATTTTGGCTGATTTTAATGGTCTCTTGTGGAGAGCACAATAGACCAAAAACTTATAGGGAATTGTTTTTATGGAGTTTTAATAATAACAAAATAATTAAATGTATTATTAAACATATAATTATTAATTATAAAACGAAATAAAATGTTAATACTGTACAGTACTTTGTACATAAAATAGCATTTTTTTGTGGTGGCGTCTGTTTATCGTCGTTTTCCATATCTCGCGGGCAGTTTTGGAACGTAACCACCGCGATAAACGGGGGATTACTGTGTTTTATTTCTGATCAATTCCTTAACATGCTGTGTACCTACACGAGCATCAAACTTAGAGATTTTTTTTCTTTTCACATTGTAGCAAGACATTAGCTTCATTCTATGGGTCATTTGATTTTTCCTATTTCATAACTGAGCACCATTTATTTATTTATTTATTTATTTATTTATTTATTTATTTATTTATTTATTTTATTTTTTTTTACTTTTCATTTAATAAGATCCTGAAACTTGAGTAGAAACCCCCCCCCCCACTAGCTCTTATCCCCCAATCTCCAAACTTCCAGTTCTAACTCCAAAGGTCTAACCCCTCCAGCTGTAAACCCTCCATCTCTAACCCTCCACACCTAAACCCCTCCAGCCCTAACACCCCCAGTTCTAACTTTCCAGCCCCCCCCCCCCTCTCCCCAGTTCTAACCCTCCAGCCCCCCCCCTCCCCAGTTCTAACCCTCCAGCACTAACCCTCCAGCACTAAACCATTCATCTCTAACCCTCCAGCCCAAACCCCCCAGCACTAACCTCCCAGTTCTAACCCTCCACCCTTAAACCCCCCCCAACACACACACACACACACACACACACACACACACACACCACCACCATTTCTAACCATTCAACTCTAACCCTCCAGCCCGAACCCCCAGTTCTAACCCTCCAGTTACGTCCATACCGCTGCATCACATAAGCCAATCAGAGACAGTCTTAGGCTCATGTTTTTTCCAAGTGTGAAACCCATGTGTGAAAGAGAACATCTTACCGCAGCTCTTTGAAGGGCTCTGCTCTGACGTGTGGCGTCTCCACCGAGTTACGGAAGACTGCACCTTCTGCTCCTGAAAGCACAAAGCAGAACACATTAGCTGCGCCTCACCAACATGCTAAAATCGATGGACATGATCTCCGAAGCTATAACATTGACCGACGCAGTGTAAATAAACGATAACCTCGCCTGCGTACCGCTATTTTTTCCGAGCTGGCATGAGGTCAGGTGTTTCTACTTCAACCCCCCTGGATCGATGAACGTTCATCGATGTGTTTCAGGCTCCCTGGTGAGCTCGGCTCATTAAACCAAAGCTGAACCTTGATGATCCTCAAAAAATAAAATGAAACTGTTTGTTTACAAATAAACAAAGAAGGTACCTTCCATTTCATATGTGTCGTCCCATGGAGGCCGAGCAACTGTGCACCAGCATTGAACAACTTTTTCAGGATATAAAACTTTTCTTGTAACGAAACAAAAATTCAATTAGAGTTCCAAAACTGCTGCGTTGGATTTACAGTACAGAGATTTCCTTTAGGGAGGCTCTTAAATTATACCACTGTCCAGAAAAAAAGAAAAATATGCAAAGCTTGCTCAGGAGGGACAGATATATTTTTTTTAGAGTAATAACAGCTCCAGGTGGGTCAGGTTTTCATTCCAGATGCAGCATTAGAGAGCCATAAAGGTGGAATGGGGTAAGATTTCTAACCACTGGGAGATCCCAGCAGGGCCGTAACACTGAGTTCTAGCTGGAGTGGATCTTTTATTCCATCCAATAGACAGGACGACTTGGAAAGAAATTGTCCTTTCATTTAAGCTGGGAGATCCGAAATTGTTCCAGCATGACAAGACCCCTGTGCACAAAGCCAGCGTTCCATGGTTTGGAGTGGAAGATCTTTTAGATGAATCAGAACACAAGGCCTCCTCACCTCACCCGCAGAATCGCCACACAATCTAGTGGAACATTTTCCCAGTAAATTGTGTACTGGAATGTTCAAAAAGAAGCACCTTAGCAGTTGAGGGTTAAGGGCCTTGCTCAGGGGTCCGGCTGTGGCAGCATTGGTGGTGCTGGGATTTGAGCTTCCAATCAGTAGACAGAGAAACTCTGTCAAGACCCAGATAAAATAACATCATAGCTAGTGAATGCTGACTCTCTGCAGAAACATGCAGGAGACACCATCATTCACGTGTAATAATACAAAAAGAAGGAAAATCGAAAACTTCATCTCCACCACACAGATCTCCAACATCCCACATTGGGTCTAAAATAAAGCTGAAATGCTCAAGCGTCTCTCAATAAAACCCAGAGTCTTTCCACATCTTGAAATAAAATAAATAAAACACTGTCTCGGATGGAAAAAAAAAATCACGATCCACCTGAAGTAAATAACAAGATTTCGTTTCTTGGCCAGGATTTTTTGGCCCATTTGAGCACCTGAACGTTGAAGCTGCTCTCAGACTCTCAGACGCTCTGTGACATCGATCGCTGCATCTCCTGACGGCCAAATAGATAAAAATAGGGGGGAAAATTTCCTGCACGGTTTTCTCTAACGCAGACTCGATGTCAGTTGGGTTTGGAGTTGCTGGATCTGTTTGCGTTTGGAAGCCTCAACATTTACAGCAACGATTGTATTTAATAACATGAAGAAAAAGAAGAAGAAAAATTAGAGTTTTTCGAAGTCTCTTTTTTAGCTATAGCATGGAAATCAAGTCTGGTCTCGTTTGAAAGGGGGGCGGGGCTTATTATCTCAGTTAAGAGCTTACTAAAAGAAAACATCTATTGGTTCTTTGATCCTTTACCTACATTTAAATTTTAATGCAGACTTCAAAAATGGTGGCATTGTTTTGGTATTAATGTATCAAGTCCTTCTCAGTCCTTCAAGTCCTCTTCTGGCCTAAACTCTGTATCACTGACTTAAATTTTAATACATTTTTTTGTCCATGAATATTTTATAAATTATTCCCAAAAGTCTGTAAGATTCGGTTAGAGTTTCTGTCCAATCAGATTTCAGCCATAAATGAACAGTGTGGGCTCTTGGTAGCTTTGAATCCATGTAGCTCGTAGCTGTTGCTTTAACCGATCAGATTGAGATTCATTTGATTAGACGGTCAAAGAGCGCACTAGTCAGAGCTCACAACCCTCATCTGTTGCAAACTGCACATCCTAAAATATATTTATGTGGATTTAATAGGTTTTTGGACTGAAGTTCAGAGGTGCTGTTATTGGGTTGAACCACAGTGAGCTCAGAACCCTAGAAGAACACGGATCAGGTCCATTGCTTCAGGCTGCATCATGACAGCCTGCATTTGTGTACCATTTTCATGGAAGGAACTTTTTTGGAAGTTCTACAGTCATGTCCAATTATTTATCTGATACAGTTTAATGGAGACCTTCTGATTCTTTTTTCTGTAGCAGCAAAAGTGCTAATCTGCAGCCATGCTGTGCCAGCAGAATCTTCATACTACACACTACACACACTACACACACATCTCTTTGCTACAGTCACAGTTCAGAGATGCTAATCGTCGCTGCAGGGAGATGAATAAAACGAAGGAAGTGAGCTCGAGTGCGTCGCAGCAAGGCCTGGGAAATACCATCAGACCCAGGAAAAAGATAAAGCAGAAGATCGAAGAGAGTGAAGCAGCTCAAAAGAATTATACGAATGCTTTCTAATGCAGGAAGTGATACTCTGTTCGATAAATGTTCACACACACACACACACACAGTATGTAGACAAAAGTTTAGATACAAGCAAAAGTTTGGAGTTTTGGCAGAAACTGGACACCAGGCTTTGAGTTTTATTGAAAAGTTTTCAATTAGAGGCTTATAATGGATGATTAATTAGATTTTTATAAGAATTATTTTTGAATCTCAAACCTTTTGTCCCTTTTTTACGGTTGTGTAAAAAGATTATGCGAATAAAGACATAAAGAAAAAAGTCAAACTATTAAGTCAAAATATATTTTTTAAATAAAGTCTATTTATTTCGAGGATAAAGTTGAAATATTTTGACTTTATTCTCATAATTTGAATAAAGTCAATCAGGAATAAATTCAATAAATTTGGGAATAAAGTCGTAATATTTTTTTTATAAAGTCCAATTATTTCGAGAATAAAGCCAAATTTATGAGAATAAACTCTAGACTTAATTCTCATAATTTCGACTTTATTCTCAGAATTTTAATAAAATAAATCTAGAATAAATTCGATAAAATCGTGGATAAATTCGAAATATTTCGAGAATAAAGTAGGAATATTTTTGAACAAAGTAAAAATTACCAGAACATAGTCAAAATATTTAGTATAAAGTCGTAGCCATAGGAGAACACAGAATTGGTAATATTTTGAGAAGAATCACAGAATTGCAAGAAAATAATTCACAGTTTTATATTAAATGGATGTGGAGGATTTGGACAAATTATTTGCGTTTCCACTATAATGCCGCCCGTGACCCCTTTCGGCATCCACACTCTTTGCTCCTGATCGATCGGGCGAGTGATGGGTTACGGCTTTGTGCAAACCACTTCTTATCTTTGGATGATGAACCTTATTTATATCTACATGCGGTATTTATTTCTTCTCCAGCCACTGGAAAAGATTCTGGAGACATACCGTTGATCTGATGGAGCATTAAATCGAAAGTTAAATTGATAAAGCTGATTTTAATGATAGGTTTTTTTTACATGATCATGATAATAATTGATAATTGACCGGTGCTGAGAGGATTGGGCAGCAGTCGAAGGCGGGGGCCTTGACAGCCCGATCCCTGGACATGGACAAGTGTCTGGGGAATCTGCTTAGACTGCTGCCCCCGCGACCCGGATTACAGATAAGCGGGAGAATGAATGTTGAATGATAATAACCAGTTTTTAAGAATCATGTAATGATTCGGATCCTTCCGGTGGTACCGTACGACTCAGTGCTGAGAGATTCATTTTTTTCTTGTCTGCGATTGTTTTGTTTTCAAACCCTAAATAATTCTCAGCACAACATCTCTTTCCATGAGATTAATACCGAAGTCTGGACGTCATCCATTAGCTGCTGTAGTCCTCGCCGTCGGACGCGCCGCACCGCAGGTTGCCAAATGAGGGCAAATTGCAGCGATCTGTCAGACGCCTGCGCCGGAGTAATTCCAGGCTAAAAATCACAGTCCGACTTCGTGGCCGGCGTGCCGGAGGGCCTTTTACTGTGCGAGTGACTCTTTGTTTTCGGGAAGTGAAGAGCGCTCCGGAGCGTACGAGTGCCGTCATGTAGCATGATCTACCGGCTATTTGCAAGAGGTCAACGGTGCATGTGCTCCAGTGAAGAGCTGGGGGGGGGGGGGGATTTTTAAGTACCCAAGACCACCCCAAAGGGCATTTGGAAGTGGAGAGGCAAAAATAGTGGCCTACTGAGAGGCTTTATTAAGTGTAATGGGTGCAGAAATGAAGAGGCAGGAGTGCGTTTTATTCTTAGCTTGGTGCCATTTTCTCCTTCTCAACAATTCACGGTCAATAGCAAATGTTTGAGCAATTATACTTCTAATACTGGAGCGTTATTTCGGCGGAAATAACGTCTGCTCGGATCTTCGTGTGCGTCCGGAGCCCGATGATTGGCTTCAATGTGCTACGGAACGTTCTGCTACTCTAAAGTATAAGTTAGCTTGGATTCTTTGCTAATATCAGCCATTAGGATTTCAACAATAGGTTAATTTTAAAAAGCATAATAGAGCCAAAAGTATTGCAACACCTGACTTTCCCGCCCGTACAGTATGCGGTTCTTCTCTTAAAAGAATTGGAGAAACACATTCGCACAGGACGTCTTTGATACAAATTTTCCCTTGAAGTTTGAGACTCAAACCTGTTCCAGCATGACAATGCCCCTGTGCACAACAGCAGCTTTGTGAAGATCTGCTTTCCAAGGTTTGAAAATGTGTGGAAGATCACCTGCTATAGAGCTCTGACTCTGACTGCACCCCAATCTGATGGAACATCTTCTCAGAAGAGTGGAGCTCATTATAAGAACAATTGGAGACGAAATGTGGAATGGGATGTTCAAAAAGAAGCACATAGCGATCTTATAGTTAGGTGTCCGCAAACGTTTGAGCGTATGGTGTAATGTGTTAATAGTTTTAGACCCCTGATTGCTCACACACACCTCACACACACCTCAGATACACAGAACAAGCGAGAGAGAAGGAACAGAGCCTTCCAGATAACATCTTCTGCAGAAATGAGGCTATTTGTCACACTAACGGTGATCATGAAAAAACTTGGGTGTTTGCAAGAAGGTTTGTTTTCTGCAAGTGTCGCACTCATGACTACAGCCGGTGTGTGTGTGTGTGTGTGTGTGTGTGTGTGTGTAAAATTCTCTCTTTTATATTCTGTCAGTGTCATTGATTTGACCTTTGGAGGAATCTCCGGCTACGACGGGGTTTTTAACGATGATGTCTTTACAATGTTTTGTAAAATCCTTTTTCCAACCACTTGGGGTCATTTGGGAATTTTGCCACACGTCATCGGGCGCAGGCCTCAGCTTGAATTTATTTCCCCTCGACCGTCTGTGTGCTGTAAATAAGAGGGTTATCGGTTAAAGCGAACCCAACACACACTTACACACAGAAACCTAAAAACCCTGCTGTGTTTTTCCCACATCGCTTTACGAATTCATCTCTGATAGCCATACGCGGGAAAAAACAAAACAAACCCGGACAACGCCATCCGGGGCTCGAGAAAGAATCCGATCTGCAGTGTAATACCGGAGATTTATTTTAGTTCTCTCGAGTCCCGGAGGAGAAAAGCACGTAAGGTAGAGCGACGATTTCAACATAACTCACTGACTTTTATAGACTGTTTGTCATCGACTCGCTGTGGTCACCTGACAGGAAGCCGATGGTCACTCGGATCAGCGTATTTCCTATTCAGCAATGAAAAAGCTGTGAAATGTGGCAACTTTATTTCCTCCTTAAGGGAATCTTAACACGGGTCTGTTTTTTCCGTAAATCAGGTAGGGTAAACATCCGAGCCCGAGCCAATGAACTGTAGCGTGCAGTGTGAATTTGGGGATTTCGACGGATAATTATAATTTATTCTAAATTGATTATATACTTTCTGACCGCGTCGTGTCTTTGAGATGTTTTAACAGCTGCCATATTGACATCGTTATATTCTTGTTATTCTTATTATTCTTATACTATAATTATATAATTAGATGCACATATTGATCGATTTTTTTTTCTATTTTTCAAGTTAGAATAGAAGATTAAGTTCAATGCCAAGGTGATTATTTACTGACCACTGCAGACCAGGAGCAGCCCACAAGATCTGCAGTTTTAGAGACGCTCTGACCCAGTCGTCTAGACGTCACAATTTGTCAAACTCTTTACGCTTCGCCCATTTTTCCTGCTTTTAACATTAATTTCAAGGACAAAATTTCACTTGCTGCCTGACTAATAGACATTCGGTGCCACCCAGATGAGGATGAGGTTCTTTCTCGAGTCTGGTTCCTCTCAGGGTTTCTTCCTTATGCATCTCGGGGAGTTTTAATCAGTTAATCAGTGTTATTCACTTCGCCTGTTGTACCTGTTATGTTATACCTGATCGGTGAACATTCACAAACATATAGCATCAATTTGATGTATAATTAAATGCAGGAATCTATATATACTTTATATTACACTTCAGTCAGTGTGAAAGGTGGATTGTGATTGGCTGGAAACTCCAACTCCTTCGTTTTTATTAGCGTTGCAGCACAAACACACCATTCTTTTCAATCTTTTGGCACTACTTTATCTGTGTGTGTGATTCAGAGCATTCGAATTGTAGATGTAACGAGGCGTAAATATAAAATGAAGAAAAAGCATTATTTCGATCAATTCAGTCAACAGCTTGAACTTCTCAATGCTGGGAAGTGACCACAGTATATGGTTACAATCAACGACTAGGTGTGAGAACTTACACCATTATAATTTTAATATATCTGCTGTAAATAGCCAAACCATCATCATTATTATCAGGTCTGGTTTGAATGAATTCGCCCCACAGGCAAGCAACGAGATTTAATTAAAACTAATCAATGAGCTTTAATTATCATTAGTGTAAAAAAAAAAAAAAAAAATCCACATTTACCACACAGACGTCTCCTGACCGCGAGAGCGCTATGTGAGGCTACGTGAGGGTGAGGAGGGGGACGTGTGAGCATCCTGCAGCTTATTTCTCAACTTCCCCTGTCACAGGGCATTTTAATTACCGCAGTGGTACACCGCCTCGCATTCTCTCCTTTTCACAAATTTCATTATCCTCCTCAACTGTCTTGTGATGTAATTGATTATACTGTCTCAGCTCAGCCATCCTGAAGTATCCGCAGCCCACACACACACACACACACACACACACACACACAACATCTGAAAGACTTTACCAAATGCTGACGTGTTTGGATGCCTATGAGAGGCCCTGGTAGTGACCAAATCGCAGTCTGAATGTGTCAGTGATTCTGACATTCAGCATGTACAGTAAAATAACCACATTTCAGACTTTTGCATATTAACATTTTTATAATATTTTGCAATGAATCATTAATAATTTTGGAAAGAACTTGTCCATATAGTGTGAACTACAATTCGGTAAAGTCCAGTCTTTGAAATAATAAAGCGTTTGCTGGTCAAGATGCTGTTCAGCTACTAAGAGAAAAATGCGAGCAAAGGCTTAATACATCATTGAACTTGAGTACATGTGCTAATTGCTTTGCCCTCTTTAAGCACAGATTGTTAAAATTAATGAAGAATAGAATCCTGTCCTGCGGCCGAGCAGCGTGGCGTCTCCCACCATGCCGTCTGATACACGGCCAACGTTTTATTTCATCCGATCTCCAGGAATTGAATCTGCGATCCTGCGTGCGTCCTGATTCCTTTTAAACCTTGTCACAATGCAAGCTAATCAATGTCTTCGAACGGAAAGAAGTTTGCGATAAAAGCGATACTCTGCTTATTCATAACAGGGTCTCTGAGGATATATACATAAAAGTAATTGGGAGGAAAAAGTGATGTCCTTTTTTATGGGGACGGTGCGTCTCACGAGGACGTGACTAAACTCTAATTCAGGCCGCTAAATAGTTTTCCAACACTTATAATTTCCATTTCTCTTACAAATGGCATTTATGGGGTTCTGGCTGACTTCATTCTCATTTCTCTGGCACGAATAAACTCTGCTGAGCTGTCCGGCATTTTGGAGACGTTTAATATGGAGTAAAGTCATCAACTTCTAATGAAAGACGTTCTTCAAGCTCATGGTTAATTAACTCTTTGTTGTTTATTAGCAAAAAGAGATTCACACGTGACCTGTTTGCAGCCTAATGCTACTTGGTTTAATCTGTTAATATCATGTATTTTGGTCATTGGTTTGCTGTTAGCTAAAATGTCCTCCATGTATTATTATGGATTAGCGCTGTTCAGCTAAACTAACACTTCCAAATGCTAAACAATGGACTAGCATGCAACTAATGCACATCTCGTACACACACTAGCATCTAAGTCTCTTGATTCCAATTTCATTCATTTCATTATGGATTGTTTTAGAATTAAAGAGGGTGGGAGTGGTCAGAATTACTTTACTAGAGGACGAGATCCTGTGGGACTATGGAGAAAGTACACAATTCTTTGGGATTGGTCAGAATATCTTGACTACAGGACAGGATCATGTTAGAGTCGTCAGAATTCCTTCAGTAGAAGATGAGATCATTCCATTATTAGAGAACGAGATCCTGCAGGATCGGTCAGAAGTACTTCACTAGAAATTGAGATCCTCTGGGATTGGTCAAGATTCCTTTATTAAAGGATGAAATCCTGTGGAACTGGTCAAAATTCCTTCTGTAGGGATCATGCGGGAGTGATCCGAATTCTTTCAATTAAGGACAAGATCAAGCTGGATTGGTCAGAATTTCTTCACTAGAATACAGGATTCTTTGGGATTGGTCAGAATTTCTTTACTAGATGACGAGATCCTGTGATTGGTCAGAATTCCTTTATTAGAGGACAGGATCATGTGGGAGTGGTAAGAATTCATTTGATAGAGGGAGAATTCCAAATACATTTATTAATTATATATATTTATATAATTTTACTGTAATATGTAATGGTCCAATATTTGCTATAGTTCTACAAGTAGCTTGTACTTCTGGAGTTTTTTTCATATATATTTATATATAAATGCTCCAGTGCAGAGTGATCTCCTTACATTACAGTCCGTGTACATGCTACTAGCCACCATTAAACATTACTGCCGAACGTATCGATTGATGCTGCTTGTTAGATATCATCTTGAAGGCAATAGTGGTGAAGTAAAGAATGCTTATGGTTGAAGAGGCTTATTCTTGAGTTTTATCATCGTATTTAAAGCGGGGCATTGTTCACAGGAAAGTTCTATTTAGACACAGGACATGAATCACCTCTAAAAGTGCCTATAAAAGCACCAGTGCCTTGTAATGCGGACTGTGAAAACCATCAATAAGCCCTCGGGGTGAACGCTCGGCTCTGGAACATGCAGTGCGGTCATGAAGAGGTGGAATTGCAGCCATTATTACTCTGTGCATAAACTGTCATCTGAGTGGGTTCTTCAAGGAGGGGCAGTGGTCAAGGCAAGTAATATGTCAGCGAGCTGCCAAGGAACAGCAGTGAATTCTGATCCTACTGGCAAAGCAAAACACACAGGGAGATGTTCGAGAGATCAGACGGGATTTTGAGGTCGTTGTTCAAGCATGGTCTGATGTAAAACAAGCTAATGCTTTTGCTTGTTGTAGCGCCCTCTTCAGGACAGCTTATAAAACATTTTTTTGTTCTTTTATTTATTTATTATCTTAGCCACATCCCATCCACCTGTCAGGTCTCCACCTATACCATGACAGCTACCAACCAGGAAGAGGGTGAAGGCCATCATGTGCTTTTTACAAGAGCTTCTGCCCATGTTGTCATTATAAACCATAACACACGTGATGGAAAGCACTGTCCACTCTTTCTACATGCTCCTACAGACAGTCCTGATTGGCTAGTGTCCTTATGATTGACAGTATTGTGAGTGGGTGTGTCCCTTCCATGCAATTTTGTTTTCTTGGACTCTCTCCTGAAATCCTTCCTGTTGCACCAGAGGTCATATATCAAGGTCATGTATCCCATTACTGTATATACACTGATCAGGCGTAACATTATAACATTATAAAATTATGAGGGTGAAGTGAATAACACCTAATAACATCATCTGTTAGTGGGCGGATTTATTTATTAGGCAGCAATTGAACATTTTGTCCTCAAAGTTGACGTGTTAGAAGCAGGAGAAATGTGCGAGCGTAAGGATTTGACAAATTGGGACGTCTAGACGACTGGGTCAGAGCATCTCCAAAACTGCAGCTTTTGTGGGATGTTCCTGGTCTGCAGTAGTCATTATCTATCAAAACTGCTCCAAGGAAGGAACAGTGGTGAACCGGCGACAGGGTCGTGGGCAACCGAGGCTCAGTGATGCACGTGGGGAGTGAAGGCTGGTCCCTGTGGCTCAAACTGCTGAAGAAGTTCATGCTGTTGATGATCGAATGGTCAGAACTGTTTTAGCAGCCAAAGGGGACCAACACAATACTAGGCAGGTGGTCATAATGTTCTGCCTGATCAGTGTACACACCCCTGTAGAGCATAGCAATGCTAATTACACACTAAAGGGCACAACTCAAGTTATAAGCAACAGACAAGATAATTAGTAGGAGAGTTCATCAAGCCTGGCTGAAAATGCAAGATGGGTTCCTTCCATAGTTCCTCCCTTAATAACTCTCACTCTAGTGTTAATTGATTAATTAATTAATATTTAACAGTTACTTAACTAGCAGAAATGTGAATATGATTATAATTCTTACTGGAAACAAACATAATATGAAGCATTTCGGTGTGTGAACCCAAGTATATTACAGAAATTTGTTGTTTTGAATTTGAAGTTTGAAAAGCCAAATATCCTCCTCTTCAGCAAAACCAAATAAGATATTCAACCACTGAACAAACGCTTAAATAATCTTAAAAATGACCTGATAATGTGATAATGTGAGTTGTTGTTTTTTTGACAGGTGTAAATCAGTTTTGTCGAGTCGCGCCGAATGAACTTGTGAAGTGAAGACTGAAATAAATAAATGATGAACCTTAAGGTGCTTCTGCCAAGACCTCTGGGAGTGCCGCTGGCATTACTGTCTAAAAGCTTTGCCAGGAAAACAAACTGTTCCTGATGGATGTCAGAGTCATGTTAGACTGAGAGAAAAAACTCAACAGGAAGTCCTTGTATGGTCGTTAAAAACCGCTAAGAGTTTTGTGTAAGATTAGGTCCCGTTAAAAGCGTGCGACCAAAATTGTGTCAGTTGTGTAAGCGGTGCATAATGCAAACATGAGAATGTGTCAGACATAATAGCAGATTAATTATTTATTCAAACACACCATCAAGCCTCTTTATATGAGGGATAGATTTAATTACATTTGTCCCTGTGCCAGCTCAATCTACATACACAATAGGGTGCTGTGGTTATTAGATGGTGCAATCAAATGTATGTTTACCTCATTTGGCCCAGCAGACGCGTTTGCATTGCAAATATGCGTTGAAAACTTATTCATTTACAGCCTCCAGAGAAAGAGAACTATAGTCTTATTGCCTCAGACCATAATAAGTACTTCATATCCGATTAAATCACCACTTTTAGATTTCAATTCATTTATATCACTAATAGTATCAGAGTGCCAGAATGGACTCTTCTGGAGGAGGGGGTTTGGATCAGTTTTCAAGGGTTCTGAAAAAAATGTACATTTCCCAGCAAACCCCAGAACAAAAAAGTACAGGTTGATTATATTTAATGTGGACAGGAGTAGGAGGTCAAATCGAAAGCTTACAGGACAAAGAAAACCCATAATCATTAACATTATAGCGTACGCTGTTTACTCTGCGCTTTATGAAGCATTTCATTCTTTTATTCGTTTCAGCAGCAGCAGCAGTTCAGGGTCATGTTGGTTTAGCGATGCTGATGTCTTTATATTTTGAGAACTTGAGCCAACTAAGCTTATCAAGATCCATTACAGGCTACGAACAAAAATAACTGGAGCAGCAGGAAGGATCGATCGGAATTCCTTCAATAGAGTACAGGAGAAATTGTCAAGAATTTCTTAAAGAAAGGATGGGATCATGGGGGATGGGTCAAGAGAGGGTGGGACTATTTGGGATTGATGGGAATTCTTTCAAGTGAGGGTGGAATTGTGTGGGATTCCCATCAGAATTCCTTTGATAGAGTTCAAGATTGATCAAAATTCTTTCAAAAGAGAGTGCAGTTGTATTGGATTGTCAGAATTCCTTAAAAAGAGGGGCGTTTGTGTGTGATTGGTCAGAATTGCTTGAAAGAAAAGAATGTTTTTGTTTTGGATTGGTTAGAATTCCTTAAAAAAAAAAAAAGGGTGGAATTGTTCTGGATTGGTCAGAATTCCTGAAAGAATTCACTGGTTGGAAATCATTCAGTAAAGAATGGTCAGAATTCCTTTTGATACATGGCAGGATGAATCAGAATTCTTTCAAAAAAGGATGGGTTGTGTTGGAATTATCAGAATTCCTTTTTTTTATTTATTTTTTTATTTTTTTATTTTTTTAAGCGGGTGGGATTGTGTTGGATTGGTCAGAATACTTTAAATAAATTTGGTCAGAATGTCTTTAATGGAGGACAGGAATACGTGCGATTGGTCAGAATTCCTGAAAGAAATGGATGAGATCATGTGGGATTGGTCAGAATTCCTTAAAAAGGGGGTGCGATTGTGTGGGATTAGTCAAAATATATTTTTTAAAGAGATGGATTAGAAAAATTAGAGAGAATAGAATTCAATGTGCTTCCTGGAATCTTTTTTACTACTCAGGATTGTTGATCAAAATTCCTTAAAATGAGGGTGGGATTGTGTGGGATTGGACACAATTCTGTAAAGAAGAAAATAAGTGTTTTTGTGTGTGGGGGGATTGGTCAGAATTCCTTTAAAAACGTGTGGAATTGTATTGGATCGGTCAGAATTCTTTAATTTAAAAAAGTGGATTTTGTGTGTGGGAATGGTCTGAATTCCTTAAAAGAGTGTAGGATTGTGTGGGAATTGTAAATTATTTTTTTTACAAAGGAACATGGGTTAGGATTCCTTTAACAGAGAATGTAATCATGTGGGATTGGTCAGAATTTCTTTTATAGAGGACAAGAATATGGTAATCAGAATTCCTTAAAAAGAGAGGAATTGTGTGGAATTAGTCGAAACATAAAAGAAATAGAGGTGGATTACAATTCCCCCAACAGAGGATGGAATTCAGTGTGCTTTCTAGAATCATGTGGTATTGGTCAGAATTCCTGCAGAGAGGATGAGATACTGTTGGGTTTAATTTACAAAGGTCAGAATTCCTCAAAACGTTTGTGGGATTAATGTGAATTCTTTCACTAGAGGGTTGGATTGTGTTTAAATAGTCAGAATTATTTTAATAGAGGACAGGAATGTGTGGGATTGGTCAGAATTCTTGTAAGAAATGTTGAGATCCTGTGGGATTGGTCAAAATTCTATAAAATGAGGGTGGGTTGTAATTCCTTTAGCAGTGAATGGGT